>NC_053424.1:33692785-33907846 GCF_007990345.1 Gossypium hirsutum
AATTTCTAACGATTTACATTACTTTTAAGACTTTACCAAATATTTAATTATTTACCAAAATTCTGACACTTTACCTTACTTTACAAATATTTCTATGTTTACCAAAACCTTTAAGATTTTACCTATGTTTACAAAATTCCTCAACTATGCTAAGTCTTACCAATTACCAAAATTTTTATAACTTTATCAAATATTTAACGATTTACCAAAATTTCTTAGACTTTACTCAAATATCTAGCTTTACCAAATTTTCTTAGGATTTACCAAATATCTAATGATTTACAAGAATTTCTAACAATTTACCAATATTTCTAGGCATATATCGAAATTTCTAAGCCTATACCGAAATTTCTAAAATTTCTCTGTCTATGCCAAGTCTTCAAAATTTCTAAGACTTCACCAATATTTGTAATTGTTTAAACAAATTTCTAACACTTTACCAAAATATCTAGGAGTTACTAATATTTTCAAATATCTAAGAGTTCTAATATTTTCAAAATTTCTAAGCACATACCAAGTCTTAACAAATTAACAGAATTTTTATGACTATACCAAAATATCTAACGACCTACTACAAGTTCTAAGATATTATCAAAATATTTAAACTTTACCATACTTTCTTAGGATTAACCAAAATATCTTATATTTTAACAGAATTTCTAACAATTTACCAATATTTCTAAAATTTCTAAGCCTATACAAGAAGTCTTATAAATTACAACAATTTTTATAGCTTTACCTAAATATCTAACAATTTACTGTAATTTCTAATGATTGCAAATATTTAAGGCTATACCAATAATTTTGCCAAAATTTCTAAGCCTATACAAACTCTTAAGAATTACCAAAACTTTTATAATTTTACCAAAAATATCTAACAATTAACCAAAGTTTCTAAGACTTTACTAATAATTTTAATTATTTATCAAAATTTCTAAGTCTATACCATGTCTTAACAATTATCAAAATATCTAACAATTTATCACTATTTCTAGTACTTTATCAATATTTTAACAATTTATCAAATTTGTAATAATTTACTGTTATTTATAAGGATTATCAAAAATTTAAGACTCTAAAAAATATTTTTCCAAAATTTAAATGATTTATCAGAATTTAAATTTATAAGATTTATCAATATTTATATGAATTTATTAAATTCTTAAATAAATTTTTTTATAACTTATAAACTTTTCCTAAGCTTTTTATACAAGGCAATAGTAGAAATGCCAAAGTAAGCAAGAGCAGTTTTGGGGTCTCTTTCAAATGTTGCCACCAGACAACCCACGGTATCAGATTTTAGGGTTTATTCTTGGAGCTCAAGGAAACCACCCTTTGTCAGCTATGTATCAAAATTGCTTGCAGGCACCCTTTCATTTTTGGGTTATTTTTATTTGATATTTGCTTGGATTTTAATATTTTCATCAAAATAATCTATATTTATTATAATAAATAATATAGTAATTAATAATAAAATGCATGTTAATAAATATCTTATTTGTAAAATAATATTTGAAGGAAAAAGAAAGGTTAGGCATCATGACATTGCTTCGCCAATGGGATTAACTTGACCCCACCAATCTCGAGAACATGCTGAGACCCAACTCTTCTTTTCCCTTTTAAAATTGCGGAAATCAAAATTTATAAAAAGATAACTAATGCATTAATTCTATTTTTATTTATTTCATCTTCATTAATATTTCAACATTTTTGGTTTAGGTATATTTATTTACCATAAATATGAGCTGTCAAAGGGTTCAGTTTAGGCGGCCTAATATACTGTTTTTCATTTTACATTGCATCATCAAGTTTAGGGTGAGATCGGGTAATGCTACTATGGGTGTCTTAGTGAGAGGTTGGGAAAGAGAGCGATATTTGGGTATAGTCGTAATTTAGGTGTCAGTCCAGTTTTAGAAACAGAACTTCAAGTGATTCTTGATGGGTTCAAAACGTCTTGGGAGGAAGGGGTGTGTCCGACTGGTAATTGAAGGCGATAGAAAATCAACGGTTGGTTTAATTCATGGGACCACCAAAGCTGAGTTTGAAAATTTGCAATTGGATGAAGAGGAACTGACAAGATAAGATTTGATATGTGCCATGAACGACAAATGCTAACGAGATTTCACTTCTTCATTCACCCTATTCGGTGGTGCAAGATGAAATGATATGAGATAAGTATTAAGTAACCCAATTTTTTTTTAACTTTTTTGATTGGGTCTTGCAGTTCAACTTCCTCGAAATTTATAAAAATAACTTCAACCAGCATCGCTAAATAATCACCATTTTTGTTTTATTTAGCCAAAGTCAAACATGAATTCAAGTTAGTATTCCTTTAAAAAAAATAAAATCAAATGACACCTCGTTAAGGTAAAGTTAAGGCGGTGATTAAAGAAGGATTTTCAGAATTTGTTATACAAATTCATATTAGCCCGGCCGAAATATATATTATTCTTAAAATTTCAGTTCGTGCCAAACCCAGCCAATTTGAAGTAAAATTAACCTGATCCTCAACTTTGAGTTAATTTATATATATGTATTTTATTTTAATATTTACTATATCCCTATTCAACATTTATCTATCTCTTGACTTTGATTCTAAAATTTCTTTTAATTAATTACATATATTAAATGCGAAATTATTTGATACACTGCTAGTGGAGTTTTTAGACTCCACTAACAGGTTCAAGAGGTTGAAAAGTGTTATAGTAAAATATTAAAAATAAATATTTTAAAAAAGAGATATGTGTCAAATTTTCAAGTCTACTTACGGAATAAAAAAATATACTAGTGTATCAAATACAAACCCATATTAAATAAGTTTTTTTATTTTAATGTTCTTTCATTCGATGTAAAGATAATTTAAAAAGGCATTTTAATTTTTTTGGCCCTCCAACTTTACCAAAAAAAGTTATTTAGCTTTCAAATTTAATTTTCCATCACTTTTAGCCCTTAAACTTGTATTTTTTGTCAAATTATCCAAAAATAGATGGAAAAGTTAACGCTTGTTAACGTTGCTGACATGACATACATGTGGATTGCCACGAGAATGACATACCAATATTAATTAAATTTTCAAAACTTTAAAATATTAAAAAAGGTTTTTTATATTTTAATAATTTTAATTTTTTAATTTTAAAAATAATTTATATATATTTGAATTTTCTAAATTTAAAAATTAATTAAATGATGCCGTGTCATCCACTTGACAATCCATGAGTATGACATATTAATAAAGTTAAAAAATTAACTTTTTCATCTATTTTAAGATAGTTTGACAAAAAAATACAAATTAAAAAATTAAAATAAAACAAAAAACTATTTAAATAATAAATTTATAAACACATGTTAAATTTAATAATATTTGTATTATAAATTTAATATTTATTAAAGATATTTTATTTAAATATTTAATAAAATATTTTATTTTGAAACAAATTTAAAATATTTGTATTTAATAATATTTAAAATAAATATTTGTATTTTATTAAATTATTTAAGGGTAAATTACACCAACAGTCACTCAATAGTGTAGCTGACAAAATAGTTATTCAGGTTTCAATTCAGCCACTCAACTTTCAAAAAATAATAAAACAGTCACCACTAACCGTTTTCCGTTACGTCTGTAACAGAGCTATCCTTTTCCGTTATTCACTTAACAGAAATGCCATTTTCCATCCCTCTCCCATCCCCATCCCCCTCACTTTTCCCCACCATCCTTCCCTTATCACAAACCGCTTTACTTTTTGTAGACCTCCCAACCATTGCCCTCTCCTTCTCTTCCCCCCTATTCCTTCTTCACCATCATCCCCAAGGAAATTAACCCCAAGAAGGCAGTAAAAGTGTGGCCACAAAGACCGGACCTTTACGCCATATGCACCATGCTTGCACGCTGAATGTTACCACATTTCCAAAGCCTAAAACAAAATTGGTCTCAATTACAAAGCTTCGATTTGCCAAAATGACAAAGTTAACATGGGGAGTTGCAGTTTGCTTACTGAGTAGACCACAGAAATGAGCTCGATATCAAGACTCAACATCCAAGCGTTTGGGTCTCTTTTAAAATCAAAGTAACCAATACAGATTGAATAGACCCAAAGAGGCAATAGAATAAAACCAGGGTTATCTCTGATGGATACCTTTCAGAACTGCAACCTTCAAATTTAGTAGGGAAAGTATCAATTGAAGTAGCCAAAGCATTGTGGATTATGAAATAGCATATAAATTACCTGACTAACGATTTTGCTGAAATTGACAAACAGGCAGTAGCGATATATAGGCCATTATGAGCCAATTGTTAAATGTGTTAACATGGTAGAAGGAGATGGGTGTAAATGCGGTTGAATTCGTGGAGAAAGTATTGGCATAGCAGCAAAGATCAAAGACAGCTGATTATGCCTTATACTACAAAAACAAATGGCATAGCAGCAGACGAACCTGAAGATAACAGTAAGCAAGAAAGTGAAAGTTGGGAATAAGTTGGCAAGAGCAGAAGCAAGGGTTGGAGAGCTGTATCTTACATCAATGATTACACAGTTTTGCATCAAAGTGATCCTGTAAAAAAGCCCAGTTTTATTACCAATTTTTCACCAATAAAGGAATTATTGAACTCTGTTTAGATTTAATTACATACCCAACAATGCTTAAGCAGAAAATTTGCACAAAAAAGTTAAAGTAATTGGTGGGTGCTTTTTCTTGCATATAAAGAAGTCCCAAAAAAGAAATAAATACCATTAATTACTCATCCATGGATTTAATTGATAGATAGATTAGAATCTTGTGAAGGAAAAAGTTGCTGGAAGAAGAATGAGAGAAGCCAAAGCATTTGAGTAGACAACAAGGACAAAGTGGCTCATTCCTTTGGACATGACAGCTTTGCTAAGGGTAAGAGAAATGGTGGTAAAGAAGGAATAGAGAGAAAATGTGGAGAGGGCAATGGTGGGGAAGTTTGCAAAAAAGTAAAGGTGTATGTGATAGGGGGAGGGATGGTGGGGAAGAGGGAGGGGATGGGAGATGGATAGAAAGTGGCATTTCTGTTAAGTGAATAACGGAAAAGGGTAGCTTCGTTACAGACGTAATGGTAAACGATTAGTGGTGACTGTTTTTGTAATGGCCTAAATTCAAGGTTATCGGAATAGTGGTTTCATAACCACAAATTCGATTTAAGGAGAAATTTATTTCAATATTTTTCATGAAAATTGATATGATAGAAAAATCGTATGAAACTATTGATAGAAAAATTTTACCGATTTAGTGGTTAGTTAGAAAAAGAAATTATTGAAGAAATTGGGTAAAAACAAGGTATCGGGACCTCTATCTCGTAAAACTGAGTCAAAAATAATTCTATAAATATTTATGAAATGTTAGTAATGTGGTATTAAAATTCCGTTAGGAAATTTTAATGTTTGGATAGTTAATTAAATGAAAAGACTAAATTGTTAAAGGTGTAAAAGTGGATGGGATGATTAAATAGCTTAAGTGTCTAATGAGAGAGGATTTAAAAGAAAATTAGACCCAAATTTATTTGGGCTGGACGGCAAGGGTATGAAATCAGCAGGAAAATTGATAAATTAAGGGCAAAATTGGAATATTGCAAAATTAACTAAATAAAACTAGGACTAAATAGAAAATATCTAGATTTCTCTTTATTTCTCTTCAATTCCAGCAGCTAAAAATGCCATAGGAGGGTTCTCTAAGCTGGTATTTCATAATTTTTGCACCAAGTGAGTTAATCCTTGCCTTTTTCTTGTAATTTTTGTGTTTCTAAGACTTTTACAACTAGGTCTTACTATTAAATTCATTAGTTTTTGATTTCATGGATGAAATTGAAAGTCACCATGGTTGAGTGATGTAATTTTGTGATGAAATAGAATGAAATTAAAGCTTTAATTTGTTTATGAGATGATTTTATTAGGTAATTTCAATAGAAATTGATTTTTAAGACCTAATTGTGAAAATGTTTGGAATTAAAGTCTATTGCTGAAATTTTGATCCCTAAAGGTTGTAAACTGGTTTAAGGTGATAGAATAAATGTTAATTGATAAAATCAGCTCAATTGAGAGGCTAATTGAGTAGGGACGAAATTATCATTTATTAAAAGCTTAGGGGAAAAATGGTAATAAACAGCTTGCACAAAAATAGTTTGGACAGCAGCAGTAGACTAACTTTGAAAAATCACCATAAATATTATAAATCTAATTAGAAGATGAAAAAAATATGGAATTAAAGATTATTGAGTCTAGTTTCTCATAGAAGAAATAGTGTAAGCAATGGATTTGTAAATTTTGAGATATAATAAATTTTGTGAGACAAGGTCAAAATGAATTCGGGTTCCCCTATTTTGACTTTGAAAAATCATAAAAAATTCAATAAAAATAATTAGGGGCTTAAATGTATATGTCTAAAATCCTTAATGATTCTATTTTTAAGAGAAACAAACAAGAACATAATTTGAATCCTGTATGAAGAGATAATTAATTTTTAGTGAAGAAGGGTCAGAACTGTCAGACAGAAGAATAGGGGTGACTTTAAAGAATAAAATGTACTTATTTGCTAAACCAAAAATTATGAAAATTTTATGGTAAGAATATATATGAGTCTAGTTTTAGGGAAAGTTAACGGATCTTAATTTGAGTTCCGTATCTCAAGTTATAAATAATTTAGTGACTATGACTCAAATAGACAGATTTGAATAAACTATAAATAATTATAATTGAATTATAGAGAATGTTGCATATGAACATGAAATGTATTAAATTGATAATTAAATTTATTTATTTAGATCCAGAAGATTCAAATACGAAGCTAGATCGAGGAAAGGAAAAAGTTCAGGATTAGTAGATTTTTGTACATAAACAAGTATCAAGGTAAGTTCATGTAACTTGAATTATATTCTTAAATGCTTGAAATGTATGTTATTGATGTGAATATGATTTGAAAGCTCATTGTATGAAATTTATGAAACATTGATATATTTGAATGAAAGGAAATTTCGATGGATCTCTGAAAAGGAATTGACAGTAAAAGGATCTAGCCCGGACGGGTGATCCTATCCTAATATAGCCCTCCCGAAGAATATGTGAAAAATGGATTTAGCCCGGACGGGTAATCCGAATTAGGGTCTGAATTTAGCCTGGACTGGTAATTCAGATCCAAGCTCATTAGAGTAATTGTCGTTGCAGGAGATTTAGCCTGGACTGGTAATCCCGACAATACTCTATGAGTTTATATTACAGGGGATTTAGTCTGGACTGGTAATCCCGCTGTAAGGATGAGGTTCGCGGGAGTGTGCTCTCTGAAATGGAAATGTGCGCACATGAATATGAATTGACGGACCCGGAAATGTACACTAAAAGTGTACCTCTGAAAATCCATCGAAAATTCCAAGAAATCCAACGGGATAAATATAAAAATATATATATAAGGAAATGGAAATCATGTATTGATGAGCTCATCAATCATAGTATATATTATTGGTACATGGAAATTATTGTACTAACTTGAATGTTGAGTTTGTGCATGTTAGGGTAATAATGCATTGAATGGACATAGGAATGTTTATTATATTGTATTGAAAATATTAGGTAAGTATAATTCTTATTACATGAGCTTACTAAGCACAAGGTGCTTACCCTGTTTCCTTTTCCCCTGTTTTGTAGTGTTAAGAGCTCGGAGGTCGGATTTGGTAAGAGACACATCAAGCTATCAACCTCAGGATTTCGGTATATAAAAAAAAACTTTATTTTGGAAATCAATGGCATGTATAAGCTAATAAAGTAAATGATTCTGTGAAATGAATGTAAGGTCAGCCAATGGTATGGCTAACAAACCTGGTTTTGGGTATGTGATGACGTTATTTTATAAATATGCATGAATTTATCTTGAAAATATGTTGAATTGGATTGGTTGATATGGATTGTTTTTTGTTTAAAATTTCAGGGAAGGTTAGATATCTATAAATGGGTTAAATTGAGTTAAAAAAAATTAATTCGTAAACTCTGATAATACTTCGTACCCTATTCCGGCAATGAATACGGGTAGGGGTATTACAGTATTGTTATTTTTTGAAAGTTGAGTGACTGAATCACTACAAGAAAAAAACTTTTAGCGGCGCTTTTTTTAGCCTTTAGCTGCGCTTTTCAAAACGCCGCAAAAATGCCGCTATAGGTAATGCCACAAAAATTTGTGACGTTTATTTAAAAAAGCGCCGCTAAAAGTCATGGCTTTTAGCGGCGCTTTTTTAAATAAACGCTGCTAATTTTGGCAGATTTTTAGTATTTTTTTCACCAATATCCATCCCTTTTTGCATTAAAATCCAACCAAATACAACAAATATAGTATAAAATGCAGCCAAAAACATCAAATTTAGCATAAAAAATACAACAAAAAACATTAATTCTAAATGATACTTCAAATTTAACGAAAGATATATGATATAATTAATAAATAAAGTATAATTTAAAATATTCTTACAATAATGTTAAACGTGACAAAATTAAAAACATTCTTACAATTAGAAAACTAATGTCTATGATGGCGGCTTTTGCGATTGCTGAAACATCTGCATCATCTGCTGAAGCTGTAGCTGGAGGTCATCGTACTTTTTGCTCTGCTCTGCTGCCATCGCTGCTGCCTCTGCCTCCCTCACTCGTGCCTCTGCCTCCCTCGCTGCTGCCGCTGCCTCCCTCTCTGCTGCCTCCGCTCTAAGTTGTTGTTGGAGTTCTTCATATTTTCGTTGAACCTCGGCAATTTGCTCAACCGTGTTCGCTTGCATCTGAGCTATCTGGTCTCTTAACCTCTGAACTTCAGCTTGAGCTTGACTTTCGGAAGGCATGTATTGCTAGGAGCCGGAACCAAAATATTGGGTCGGGTTAACACCAGATCCTTGAAATTGAACCCGACAATACCTTTCAGGACCCAAAACTTCAGTGATAATTCTGTTATCAATGTTCTCAAGATTAACAGAACTATCAGTCGAAGCAATCGCTTCATATTCGCCTTCTTCTCCTTTAGTTTCTCCTAAAAAATCAATTAAAGAGTTAGAAACGAAATATATAATAAAAAGAAATGCAACATAAC
Source organism: Gossypium hirsutum (assembly GCF_007990345.1). NCBI lineage: Eukaryota > Viridiplantae > Streptophyta > Magnoliopsida > Malvales > Malvaceae > Gossypium > Gossypium hirsutum. Next base: position 33,701,861 of record NC_053424.1, read on the forward strand.
TTAACATTATTTCAAACTACTAATGATGAATTGAATTAAACAATTATAATTAAACATTATAAATATTTTGTGACAGCCCTAAATTGACCCTAGTCGGGAACTGGTTTCGGGACCACAAAACCGAGTCATAAAAATAATTAACCGTTATTTTCTATGCTTATTGTGCGTGAACATGCATGTGTGAAAGTTCCAATCTTTAATTTATTCATTTGAATGTGAATTTATTTAATAGGACTTATATGAGACATTTTTAAAATGTGATAGGTTAATGTGTAAGGGTCTATTAATGCATGTTATAAAAGTATGGACTTGCATGTCAAATTGTCCATTTTAGTTAGTGGCCGGCGATGTTGTTAATTATTATATAACATATATATATTATATTAGCATTATTTCTATTATATGGTTTTATAATATAGAATAAGGTTATTAAAGATAGAAAATGGGTGAAGAAAAAAAAGAAGAAGAAGAATTCATCTTTACTTCCTTCTAGCGAAAATAAGAGAGCAAGAGAGGAAATAGCTTAAGTCTTTCGGTCACCTTTGGGCTGGAAATTAAGGTAAGAAATTCAAGTTAATTTTCTTTTTAAATCTTAGCATAGTTTAAGCTAGATCTTAAGTTCCTTACTTAGCCCATGCCAAAATTTTGAAGTTGATGGTGATATGAACATTCGGCTATGGAAGATGTTAAAGAGAATGGTTGTAATGTTATATATATTTTGATAGTATATTAGATGGTTTGAGATTTGAGCTAGTTACATGTGCTATTATGAAGATTTATGGGTGTTTTAGAATCGGCCTAAGTGTTTTAGTCATTAATATATATATTGCCGAATGTATGCTTAAGGAATTGGTTAAGTACATTGTTGTTAAATGCTTGTTGTTTTTGTATAATTGTTGCCTAGCTACTAAATGAACTTAGGGTATTATAGATAAGTTTAAGAGTGGCATAATTGAAATGAAGTTTGCTTGTGCCGAATGTGATTTTAGTGCATGAATTAGGAGTTTAATTTCATTCGGTAACTCATACCAAATTGGGAGATAGTATTAAACATTAGTATTATTTGTTAAATAATTGAAGTGAGCTTTAAATGGTTGTTTTGCTTATAATGGCCGAATGTGAACTTAAGTTTTGAATTACAATTGAAGCTTGTTAGTCAGTTGATGATGTCCTTTGATAGCCCTTTTGATATTCGGCCATTGTTAAGGAATTTTGAATTGGTTATAAATTTCTATGTTTTAATTAGCAAATTGAATTTGAGCTAATTATATATGATGATATGCTCTAAACTCAAATGGTAAGTTCTTAAGTGTTTGGACTTGGAAATTTAAGAGCAAATTGTAATAATCTGCTTAGGACAGCAGCAGTAGCGTGATTTTTGAAAATCACCATGAATTTTTGGAGTGGAATTAGAGACTGAATAAAATATGTAATCAAAGCTCAATGAGTCTAGTTTCTTATAAATAAACAGTGCAAGCAAAGAAATTTCCTATAGAGAGATATTTAAAGTTGTGTGTGACAGTGTCAGAATGAATCCGAAATCCCCTGTTCTGTTTTTAGAAAATCATTATAAATAGTACAAAAATTTTTATAAGATAAAATTTATATTCTTAGACTCCTTAATGAGTCTAGTTTTAAATGAAATAAACAAGAACATATTTTGAAATCTGTACAATGAGAAATTTGATTCGTAGTGAAGAGTGGTCAGTATAGTCAAACAGTGAAATAGGGGAAACTTTAATAAAATTATGGTTTTGATTAGCCAAACCAAAAATCCTGAAAATTTTATGGATAAAAGATAAATGAGTCTATTTTCAAGGAAAATTTACAGAAACTGATTTAGAGTTTCCTAGCTCCAGTTATAAATAATTTAATGACTGTTGCTCAGGAAGTCAGCTTATAGTGAAATTGTGATTATATTGTAAACATTGATAAAAAAAAATTTGCTAATGAATTGCTTATTGATTTCTTATAAGCTTACTATAATCTGTATGTGTGAAATTCGAATATATATGTATTATATTCTGAAAATAATATTTGAATAGTCGATTAATGATTAGTTTAAAATTTGTTGAATTAAAGCTCAAGAGCATAGGAGGGCAACTTCGAATAAGGGAAAAGAGAAAGTAACCGAGTAACCATTTCGCAACCGTTCAAATATATCCGAGGTAAGTTTTAAGTAGTTTCCTTTAGCATATAGTTGACGATACCACTATAAGAGTATAGTAGGTAAAATGTGATCTTTGGCTTGCACTTGAATTAAGATGTATAATAGATAATGCATGTATATGACTTATAGTTTGATGGCCACTTTGAATTTAAGATTAAATGATGAATAGAATGAGCGATATGAGATATAACCATTGAGCTGAAATGTGAATGATGATGTGCGTATCGAGTTTATACTCGAATGTAATATACGACTATTAAATGATAAGGTGACTGACATGTGTTATGATCAAATGAGTATGAGATTGGAAATATCCGGACATGAGATCCGCAGGCTATATGCTAGAAATATATCCGGACATGAGATCCGCAGGCTATATGCTAGAAATATATCTGGACTTGAGGTCCGCAGGCTACGTGCTGGGAAAATATCCGGGTTAAAGACCTGCAGGCTTGCGCTAGTAATGTATTCCGAGCTCTAAGATTTGACAGAACCGATGCCAGTAAGTTAAATAAGATTTCGACTTCGAATATTAGTAGTAAACATCGTTGCATAAGTATTATATGTTTTACATGTTAATGTTCGTGTTATGTGCTTATATTTGAATTGATTTTTTTAAAGTGATTTAATAGCATCAAAGCACGAAATATATATATATGTGTGTGTGTATGTGTGTGTGTGTGTGTGCGAATGAATTCGATATTTGAGAATAAGACAATAATATAATTGGTTAATGTAAGTCTCCATATGAAACAATGTGATTAAAGGTATTAGTATAATCTATGTAAATAGTGAAATATGTGCAAGAAGTCTTGTGTATACATACATACATATTCGGCCAAGGGGTTTGTAACTAATGTACTGATGTATATTTGGTCAAGTGAATTACAATTAGAATACAAGTTTTGTGATACTCAATGTTCAATTTTAATGATGAGCATTAATAGTATGAATTGCTTAAAACTTACTAAGCCTCGAAAGCTTACTTTGTTTCTTATTTCTTTGTTTTATAGATTGTTGATTTTGGCTATCGACTAGGGGATCGTCAGCAGTTCTTCATACTATCTATCTTTTTGGTACAATTATATTTTGGACTCGATATGTCATGTATAGGTTGGACTGTTGACACAAAAAACAAAAAAAATATGTTTTGAAATTGTAATTATCTTGGCCGTATAAAAATGACACTTATGACTTATAAATCTGTATGTATTTAGTTCGATTTATACTTGTGTTGGTAGATTATGTGATTGAAATTAAATGTTTAGCTTGGTAATACCTCATAGCCTATACCGGCAATCGGACACGGGCTAGGGGTGTTACATATTTAGAATAAATCAAATATTATTAAGTAAATATACCATAATTTCTCCAGCTTCGGATGTCATAGGAGATCTATCTTTCTTCCTATGCGTAATCTCAAAAAGCTGAAGGTGTCTGATTTTTTGTCCAGATTTGACTTCCTACAATATAGTAGTAAAAATATTATTTAATAGTAGAAAGTTATTAATATTTGAAAGAATTAATAAATACATAGTACCTCGGCCTCAGCTACAGAAGCAAAACTTCTCGACCCTACTGTGTGCGTGAATTTTTGTTTTTGCCTACTGTTTGTTCTAACTCGCTCACGGTCCCACATAATGAAATTATTATTACGTATATAGTAAACACTATATATAAGAGTTTGGAAATACGTAATACCTCTCCTTTCTTTGAATTTTAGAATCTAACCGCATCTTCTCATTGGTACCTCAGCATTCCCGGCGGGATATTTCTCAATTTTTCCTCGAGGCTTATGTCTTTCTTAAAATATTGTTTTTTTAAAGTGCTTTTATTGTCTCTCTATTTTTTACCTAATGCCTTCTTGATATAATCATCGGAGACCTCTAAAGAAAACCTCTCCTAAAAAAACACAAGTTTAGAATGTAAATATAAATGAAACTTAAACCAAAGTATTATAAATTACATTCACATTTTGTTACCTTAATATTAGCGAGAGCCTGATTTTTGTTGCTATTAGGCATGTGATGCCATGATTCGTAGTTAATGGGCAACATATTGGCATTTCGTGCTAAAATGCCCAAATAGCCTACTAAAAGTCGAGCTTCAGATCCAACAGGCTAACCATGAGTATTTCTACTTACTTTGACACGCGCGATAGTATCTAAGTCATATAAATCTCTAAGCAGCGTACGTCTTCGAACTCTGCGCGTCCCACCACTTTCAGCTGAAAAATGATATACTATAATTATATTAAAATTGACAAATAAATCAATAATAAAAGTCAACACATGTAAAATGAACTTAACATTACTTTGAAATTCTTCAGGCTCGTCAAGTGTCTCCGGCACATTCGAAGATCCAACAACTGTCTGCTGTTCACTATTTCCTTCTTTCGAATTTGGAGTATTTTAGACAATACTTAAATTTCGTAATCTTCTTCTACGCATTTTTCCTGCAATACACATAAAATAGTTAAAGTTTTAGTAACAAATTACAACAATAATAGTACATATAAAATAGTTAAATTATATGACATGACCAAGATTAAAATTATAATATTACATATAATTAAAAAATCGTAAAATCTTACTGCATCATTATTCGTAAATATCTTCATCCACATCATGTCGAACCCATTGATGTTGTGTACTAGTACTAGGGATATTTTCATCTAAGTTTTGTTCTGGAAAAGGTAATGTTTCTGATATTTCGACGATGTCATCTCTACTTCCATTACCCATGTCAAACAAGTCTCTAGGGGTGTTCCGGAGTACAACATACCAATCCTCATCATTTGGATCTTTCGAATAAAAAACTTGTTTCACTTGAGATGAAAATACATATGGCTCGTCCATCAATTGTTGTCCAGTGTGAATCAAGCGAGAGAAATTCACCATTGTAAAACAAAATTCATCTTTTTTAATTCCTCGAACTGTATTAACATCAGCCCAATCACACCGAAATAAGACAACTTTCCATCTGCCATAGTAATCCAACTCAATAATGTCGGTAAGAAGTCCGTAATACTCCACATTACCCTCAATCGGATTACTGTCCCTAGCACTAGTATAACTTGTAATTGAAGAATTAACAACAACTCCACAATTTTGAGTTCTCCTCATTCTCTCGCGATACTTTGTATGAAATCTGTATCCATTGATGAGGAAGGCACTATATCTTTTTATTACTCTGTTCGGACCTTGGGAAAGCCATTTAACTTCGTCATTGACGTCCTTTCCATTCCAAACCTATTGAATCAAAAGTAAATTGAATAATTATAAATGTATTATGTAAAATTTCGCGATTATATGTAACTTATTAACTTTAGTTACATACCGTTTGGCTTAACCATTCATGAAAAGATTCTGTGAATAACTTATTAATCTCTCGATGTTGTAATCTTTGAGAGCGTGCACGAGATCTCAAAATTTGTTTGTACTCACTATGTTGAAAACAAGTTTAATTGGTTAGAAGATAAACAAATCAAAACGACAAATATATGAGGAAATTTTAGAACTTACTTGCGTAAAGGTTCAACTAAATCGTGGTGAAAAAGTACATATCGACGTGCTTGTATCCACGATATATCATCTAATTCTACAATTTCAACTTTGTCAATTGGTTCTCCATAACTTTGGAATAAATAAGTTTCGGCCAAGTTATGATCATTGAGCCCAGCATTTCTACTTGCTCTATTTAATCGTGTTTCAACATCTTCTAAATATCTAGAACAGAAGGTCATGCACTCCTCTGCCAAGTAGCCTTCAGCAATTGATCCTTCTGGATAACGCTTATTGCGACAATATGACTTCAATTTGCTTAGGAACCTAAACACGATATACAATATTTATCAAAAGCTGTAACTAAATGTATAAAGGTGAATGAATGAATACTTGAGAAATAAATTAGCACCTTTCTATAGGATACATCCATCGATAAAAAACTGGTCCACCGAGTATTGCTTCGTGAGGGAGATGAATTACCAAGTGCACCATAATAGTGAAGAAGGAAGGTGGAAAGATCTTCTCTAAATTGCATAAAGTCAAAGCCGCTCGATCTTGTACTTTCTCAAGTTCTTTAACATCCAAAACTTTGCCACAAACAGCTTTCATTATATTGGATAGTTTAATTATACAGGACGTTACATTTTTTGACATACAGCACCGTAAAGCAATTGAGAGTAAATCTTGCATCAAGATGTGGTAATCATATGATTTTAATGAATATAATCTTCGATCTTTGAGACTCACACATCGAGATATATTTGACGCATACGCATCTGGGACCTTTATATCCTTCAACACCATGCAAAACACTTCTTTCTCTTCCTTTGACATTGAAAAAATAGAAGGCGACAACCGATATTTCCCATTCGGAAGTACTTGAAGATGAAGATCACGCCGAATTCTCATGTCAACTAAATCAAGTCGGGTCTGAAGATTGTCTTTTGATTTTCCATCGACATTCAAAATTGTCCCAATTATGTTCTCGCGGACATTCTTCTCAATATGCATGGCATCAAGATTGTGGCATAAAATGTTGTGCTCCCAATAAGGCAACTAAAAAAATACTCATTTTTTTCCACAAGTCGGCCTCATTAGGATCATCCTCTCGATCAGTTTCATCATCAGATTCATCCCTCGATCTTCTCTTTGTTTGCGTTTTCATCTTCCCATAACTAAAATTAATATCTTTTAACGTAAACAAGATTCAGAACCAATGGTTTGCTCAGGAGCTCCTCTGTACTCTTTAGTACCATCAAATAGAGTCATTTGAAATCTAAATTTATGATTTCCATCTAACCACCGACAATGGCCCATGTAAGAGAACTTTTTCCCATTGTACAACCACTTCGAACAAGTTTGTGCAGCACAACAAGGACAAACATAACGTCCTTTAGTACTCCAACCTGATAAATTAGCATAAGCTAGAAAATTATTAATTGTCCACAACATAGCTGCACATAAATTAAAGTTCTCCTTTCTCAATACATCATATGTCTCAACACCCAACCATAATTGTTTTAACTCTTCAATAAGTGGTTGCAAATAGATGTCAATATCATTTCCGGGACCTTTCTCTCCAGGGATAATCATTGATAAAATAAATGAAGATTGCTTCATGCAAATCCATGGAGGCAAATTGTAAGGAACAAGCACTACAGGACAAGTACTGTACGAATTACTCATGATTTTAAATGGATTAAAGTCGTCAACTGCTAGCCCAAGCCTCACATTCTGAGGATCGCTTGCAAAGCTTGGAAATTTACTGTCAAATGATTTCCAAGCTAAAGAATCCGCAGGATGTCTTAATAATCCATCATCGGTCCGTTGATCATTATGCCACCTCATAGATTCGGTAGTCTTTGAGGACATGAAAAGCCTTTGAAGTCTTGGTATTAGGGGAAATATCGCAAGACCTTGACTAGTTTCTTTCTTAACTATGCCCCACCTTCATCCGTATTCATATCTTCTGTATTACTATTCATCCAACGAGACTTACCGCAAACATGACAAGACTGTTGGTTTTTCTGATCACCCTAGTACAACATGCAGTCATTTGGGCAACTATGAATTTTATCGTACCCAAGGCCCAAATCTTTTATTAGTCTCTTCATATCTTGACAAGACTGGGGAATTTTTGCAAACGGAAACATCTTTCTCAAAAACTCTAGCAGCATTGTAAAAGAGTTTTCGGTCCACCCTCCCAAACATTTTAAGTGAAATAGACGAATGCAGAAGGACAATTATGAATATTTTGATCCCTCGTAAAGTTCTTCATTCATTTCATTAAGTAAATTGTAGAACTTCGCCGCTTCTTCATTTGTCTCCTCATCAGGTGCACTTATTCCCGTTTCGCAAAAAACAGTTCCACCAATATTACAATCATCAAATGCAATAAAGTTAGGTGGAAACGATTGCTCACCATGACTATGCATATTAAATGCATCCCGCAACATATCTTCCATGTCATCTTGTCTAACATACTGATGGTAATCAGTATCAAGATAAGTTGGATTAATCGTTGAAGAAGTTCCACTAGATGTACACTCTCCATGGAAAATCCATTTTTTATACCCCCGAATAAAGCCATCAATAATTAGATGTTCGTAGACAACTTCACGAAAATGCCAGTTGATGTTGCCACACTTCTTACACGGGCAAAGAATCATATTCTCTTGGCTTGCATTTTGAAATGCAAAATTTAGAAAAGTTTGTACTCCATTTTGATAGGCATTGCTTACCCTTGACAATTTCATCCACCTCCTATCCATTTCGTAGCTCTTGAAATCTAAAGTTGACAACATATTATAGTTACTTAAATGTTCTCAATTGATTTAAATCATGTCATTATACTAAATATCAAGCCTCTAATCGGTATAAACTAATTCAGGTAAGTTGCGGGATTTTCAAGTATAGATTTGTGTGTTATGTAAGTTAAGTAAGTTTCGTAAGCTAGTTATGTAAATTATGATATCAAATATATTTAAGTATTATGTAAGTTATGTAAGTTATGATATGATATATATTTATGTAAGTTATATATTTATCTAAGTTATATAAGTTATGTAAGTTATGTAAGTTATATAGTTATCAAAGTTATATCAGTTATATAAGTTATGTAAGTTATATAAGTTATATATTTATCTAAGTTATATAAGTTATGTAAGTTATGTAAGTTATATATTTATCTAAGTTATATAAGTTATGTAAGTTTTGTAAGTTATGTTAAATATTTATCAAACATATTTATGTATTATGTAAGTTTTTTATTTGACGATGTGGAAAATCACATGGATAATACATATCAAGGATCAAGTATCTACAGGTAAGTTGCGAATTAAATAATATTTAATTAAATAATATTTATAAAATTATTTTAATTAAATAATATTGAAAAAAATTATTTTAATTAAATAATATAATGTCGTTCGTTTTTATTTGACAAATCACATGTGCAGTTAAAATAGTCCACAATTAATTTAATTTATGTTTTACAAGTCATCTTTTCTTAAGTACATGTTAAACCACTGTGTGGACATCCGTATTTAGCTTAAAATGTATGATTTATTTTGAATAAAAAGTTTAACTTAAATGATAAAACGGACGATAATATTTGTGATAAAACAGACGAGAATATTTTAATAATAATTTAAATTGAAGTTAAAAACTATACAAAATATTTTATTAAATATTTGTATATTAGATGGGATATATAATATTAATAAATAAATTTATTAAAAATTGTGATAGAAATATTTGTATATTAGATGTGACATATTATATTAATGAATAAATTTATTAAAAATCGTGATAGAAATATTTGTATATTAGATGGGACATATTATATCAATAAATAAATTTATTAAAAATCGTGATAGAAATATAGAAATATTAAATCACAAGTTTACGAAAAAATGGTAGAAAAAATTCATGTGGCAGCCATACATGTCGAGAGGTATAATATTATTAAAAGGTTGGAAATTGAGCAGAAATGATCCCTTTTACAGTATTATTGTAAGTAAGAACATACGCATTAGAACCAGTAGCAAAGAGATCCCAAAGATAAGCAGAATAAGCAAATGAAAAAAATTAAAGAAAGCATAACAAGTCTCTAAGGATAAACAGCATAAGCAAATTAAAAATAATAATCAAATGACAGACTTGAAATAAGTTAAAAACATGATCCATTAATGATCCATTAAAAAATAATCTTACGATAAACAAGAATGGTAATTTAAAAAAACGAAAAAAAGAAAAGAAAATAAAAGAGTAACTAACCTTCTGGTTATCTAGGCTTTGTATTTGAGTAGTATTTTTACTTTGTATTTGGTTTCTTAGATCTCGAGTGGTAACTGATAGAGCAGTTGAAAGCTTCGGCTCTTTTTGCTATTGCTGATCCGATCTTGCCCAATCCAACAATTCCAACTGATTACAATAATTAGAAACATGATTAATTATTCAGCATATAGCTATCCAAATGAAGAAGAAGAAGCTGACCTGAAGATAATCTTTTAGTACAATGACCAAATTGATTCAGACTTCCTCTACTGAAGTGCTGTCATCTACATCTATATCATTCTCCACACCTTTCTCACCCAGTTTGAAGCAGTTGGCAATTCTGTTATAAAAAAACAGATTAAAAAAGCAAAAAGCAAAAAGCAATTGTTACTTATAAACGCAAAAAGAAAAAAGCAAAAAGCAACTGTTACTTATAAACGCAAAAAGCAAAAAGCAAATCTATAAACCTTTTTTTATTATTAATTTTAAAACTCGCATGTTTTGATGGTTAATTATTTGAGTTACTCTGACATTTGGCATTTAAATTTATTGTTTGGATAAGATGTGGAGTGTCAGAAAATGATTCCTTCCCACACCCAGACTTAACTTGTACTTAAAAACATGGATAATGAGAAAATAACAAGGTATTGCTATCAACCTTGAAAAGGAAATAAATAAGGTAAATTGCTCAAAATTTAAAAAGAATTAACATAGTAAAAATTATTAAACTAATAAAATATCTATTCTTTATAATGGTGAAATAAGTCAAATATTTATAAACTCTTAAAAAATAATTAAAAATCTCTAAAATAAAGATAAAATTCTAAATTAAACTAAGATAAACATCTAAAGCTACTTATTGTAAAACTACTGCTTTAGATCGGGTTTAACCCTTATCTTTACTTGGAGGCTAAAAAGCTGATGGCCCTGTGGGTTCCTACTTCCTAGTTGGGGCATTTTTTGTGAACACTGAAGCATATTATACAAAGCATAAAAATCCATGTTTTAGATTAAAGATAAAAGAGCACTTTGAAGGCAAAAACTATAGAGATGTAAATGTCTTAAAATTGGATTGGCAGCTTAAGCCTGAATATATGTGAATCAGCTTATGACATTTCAAGTGAAAAACCTTAGATAGCAGGCTACCAATGGAGTAAACACTGTAAAATTCTAATCCTCAAATACAAATATAGGTATCAAACCAAAAGTTATATATTCTAATATTCCATTTTAAACGATACCAAATTCAGATAGATATTTGATTGAAAGTTATCAGATAAAGCAAAGCTCAAACAACTATCAGAAAGATAAACAAGTCTAATGAAAATAACCCAGAACCTGCCCACCTACATTCCTTCGAATGGCTTCTTCATGATCCAAAACATCATCCGGAGTTGAAATCACAACATAACCCCACTGCACATAATAAGAAAATAAACAAGGTGAGTATCAAACTAGAAGATCTACCCTTGCATGACATGCAGATTCTACAAACATAGCTGCTGCATCTGCATTCTGTATCGAGCACTTTCTACATTAAATTGGCAATGAATAATTGAAACACCAGAGACACATGGATTCTTAACAAACCTGACGAGTTGGAAGTTTAAGTGTTTTGTATTTTTCGATATCCTTTGCTTTGATGTCCTGCCTGTAAGTGAGTGCCCGGCAATCGTTTACCCTTCCTTGTAGGTCAACTGTTATCCTGCCCACTCTATGTGGATCATGAACTTCGAAGTTCTTTATCTATCCTTTCAAAATACAATTTACAAAGAAGTCAAAAACACAGCCAGAAGCAATAGATTCAAAAGTAGCAGTAGCCACAACTGTAGGTATCATGACAACTAGATTCGCAGCCACTTAGTTCATGAGATTACAACAGCACTAATTCATCGAAAAGAGCATGATGCCTAATGGTTTTCAAAGCTTCAAATAAACAAAAACTACGGTTGACAAAACAAGGAAGAAATTTTGCATAATTCCTTCCACATCATATTGATAAAATAACCAGGCAACTGAAGATAGAAGCATGGATTCCAGTAATCAATCTAAACACTTAAGGATCAAGTAAAAGTGAAAATAAACCAGAATAAGAAAGGAAGAAGCACTATTATCATATCACCACTGCATCTTATTAATAAATACCCATTGCCCTCCAATTTCATACAAGATAAGCTTACTGAGGTGACAAAAAGGATTAATCTTCAGTTATTATGATAACTTAAATAGGACCTCAAGTAGTCGTTTGTTTCTTAACATACTAATTAGAGTTAGACATTTGTATTATTGTGGAGTCACCTAGAAATACATGTAATAAACAAGACGATCAATAATTCCATGATGTTGAGGCTGAATACACCTTTCCCCGCTAATCAAATTAGAAGGAAGCTGTGTTTTAGCAGTTCAAAACTTCACCCAAAAAGTTCAAATCAACAAAAGGTAATGCAAGCTTTTCCTTTTTTAAAAAAAAATAGAAACTTGTCTTTATGTCCATAATGTCTGATGAAATGGTAAAATTCACCAGCGGCTTTAATTTTACTTTTCCGATTCTAGTTTCTATTAAATTTTAAATATGACCCCTTTCTCTTGATGTGAAATAAATTTAACACTTAGCTTCAAAGGATACATTGATTTGATTGTTGTCAGAAAAGCACTTCCAGTAGTCGGGGTTCAAAACTTCAAATCCTCATAACCTCAAATATATACAAGAAAAGAAGGAAAAAAAACCTTCTGAGCCCATAACAAGAACAATATACCTCTTCACCCTACTCTTTCCTTTAACTGAAAGAGTGGCCAACAATATTTAATCACTTGAGATAACAACGAAAAGAAATCACCATAAAAAAAACTTATACATGTAAGCAGTAACAATCTATTTTGAGTTAAGCAATAACAACGAAAAGAAATCACCATAAACAAATTTAAGTCTAAATTTACCAATTGCTTGGGGCAGAGGAGGGCGACGGCAATGGTGACGCAGCAGAGAGTACAAATGGACGGCGCTGAGCAGGTGGTCCGACCGGCGTCTTCAGCAGCAGATGACTATGGATTTTGGGGAAATTTTAGAGATTAGGAAATTTGTGAAATTGGGGAAAATCTGTTTTGGAAGGAGGGAATGGCCAAGTATCGGGCAAGTAATAGGATAAAATGAAATAGAGGAAAACGACGGCGTTTTGCTAAAAAAATTGGACCTTTTGTGGCGTTTCCAAAAATTGCCGCTAAACCACTTAACTGCACACTAAAACGGTGACGTTTTAACTATTCTAAATTGTTTTTTGCGGCGTTTTTAAAAGCGCCGCTAATTCTAATCTATTGTGGCGTTTCCATACTAGCACCGCTAAATGCATCTCAAAACGGCAACGTTTCAGTTAATGTACATTGTTTTTTGCGCTGCTAAAGTTTAACATTGTTTTTTGTGGCATTTTAGTAGAAACGCCGCCAATGCTAATCTATTCCGGCGTTTGGTACCCTACCGCCACTAAAGATGCATTGTAAAACGGCATCGTTTTGATTAATGAAAATATGATTTTTGCGGCGTTTTCAAGTAAACGCCGCTAATGTTACTCAATTGCGGCGTTTTTCATATTAGCGCCGTTAATCCCTCTAAACAAACGGTGCTGTTTTGTTTTAAGTAATATGCTTGTTTGCGGCGTTTTTGTCTAAAACGCAGGTAATACCTTAAATAGTAATAAATTTTTATAGTTTAATTATTTATTAAATTACTTTAAATTAATTTTTGTTTTGCTTCTAACAATATATTTAATTTGTAAACCCAATACCGAATACCCTATAAACTAAACCGTAAACCCAAATACCCTAAACTTTAAACCTAAATTTTAAACTCTAAACCCTAATTCTATGTACCTAAATTCATAAACCATAAACGTCAAGATTTTTATTGCTTGTTTAAACCCTAAAATAATTTGATTTTTTTCTCATTTTTATCAATACTCCTTACCTTAAAACCATATATAATACTCTAAACCATATATAATACTCTAAACCTGTACTAAGACCTTAAACCCTAAATGGTAAACCACACAAATAACAAAATTTAAATTACTAAACCCTAAATCTAAAATAACAAACCATAAACTTAACATGATGACCATTAAACCCTAAACCATAAAAAACCTAAATCGTACGTAGACCTTAAACCTTACATATTAAACACTAAACCCAAAAATAAATTTAATCAATACTAAGTATTATTTCCACAATTTATTATCAATATAAGCTTTTACATTAATATCTATTTATATACACATCAACATCCATGTGTGAATATTTTTTGGGGATTTAGGATTTGGGGTTTATAGATTAGTACTGGTTAGGGTTTATATATATAAATGTTTTTAGAATTTAGGGTTTAATGTTTAGGTTTAGGGGTTTAGATCTCACAGCGTCGATTTTAACAGCTTGGTAACTTAAATGAAAATTTCTAAATAGTTTAGTAATCAATTTGTAACTTTTCATAGTTAAGTAACTAAAATGAAACTTTCTCATAGCTAAGTAAATGGTGTGTAGTTTATATTTTTTATAAAGTTAGTTTCAAATATCAAAATAAAATTGAATTCAAAACAAAAATAAGAAAATAATATGAAAATTAAATCGGATTGAATTGAAATGAGTGTTGGTTATCGTACTCGAAAATGGCTGCTCAACTTTTTATGGCGTTTGGATAAAAAATGGCGCAATATATCAACTATTGGCGGTGTTTGCTAAAAAAACGCCGCTACTTCTCAGTTTTTAGCGGCGTTTGGACTAAAAACGCCGCTATTACTCAGTTTTAGCGGCATTTTGAGCAAAAACGCCGCTATTACTTAGTTTTTTAGCGGCGTTTTTAGAAAAACGCCGCTAATGCATAATCTTTGCGGCGTTTTTTGGCCAAACGCCACTAAAAACGCCGCTAAAGCCCTATTTTCTTGTAGTGAATTGAAACCTGAATGACTGTTTTGTCAGCTACGTACCCTAAAGTTGGGTGACTGTTGGTGTAATTTGCCCTTTATTTAATAATAAATTTGTATTTAAATAGTATTAAACACATGTTTGATCTTTAAATTTTTAATTTTTAATTTTTTATATAAAAATAATATAAATTAACACATTTTCTTTAACACTCTTAATAAGAGAAAACTGTTTTTGTGAATTCATATGCAATGTGTTGGTCATGGTTTTTAAATAGTTTACTTGTAAGTCTCACTGTCTCACACCTCAACTCCATGATATACGTATGTTCAAAATATATTACATGAAGAAGTGTTATCAGTTATTTTGTCACACCTAAAATGTGAGAGAAAATATTTTATTTTAAATTTATTTCAAAATTTATTCAATAATATATATAGGTGGAGTGATAATAAATTTGTAATTTAATATTATTAAATATTTGTTCGATCCTTAAATTTGTAATTATTAATTCTTATTTAAAGATGATATATAAGTATGAAAATTAACACACAATTTTTGTGATAATGTTAATAAGAAAAAACTATTTATGTGAAATCATATGTAATGTGTTGGTCATCATCAAATACCAAATATAGAAAAATCACACTTCAAGCACAAGATTTAATCTCAATAAACATTCATAGAACACCCCTCACTTGTCCCGATGTACAATAAAAGTATGATGTGTTACTCGAGCACTTTGACTCTTTTACCAAAAACTTTCTTTTATAAAATAGTCATTTCGAAACATTTGGATGTTGGTCAAATTAGATCAACTAATTTTAAAAAGATTCCATGTTATTAAAAACCATTTTGGGTCTTTGAAAATATATATGGACATTGCCAAATCATAAACCAAGTGGCTAGAGTTTTTAGGCTTCAAATTGAGATTGCTCGGGTTGAGAGAAATAGGAGTTTTGCTAAAGCTTAAAAATATATTTATAAAATTACTAATCCAAATTTTGGATAATTAGGAGACTTTAGAGAGAATTTAATCATTTTAAAGTTGTTTGGGGGTGGTCGAAGGTGTCAGAAACCTAAAATGGACTCTGAAAAGTCAAAACAACTCAAAACAGTACAGTGGCTAGGACTAGGGGCACTTGTTGTGGTACATGTCCTCAGTTATGCCAATATAAGTCTCTGTTATTATAGATGAGAGCATTCTGTTTGACTTGTTGCGATACCTTAAAGGTCAAGTACCAATACCAAGACCCCGAGTGTAACAACCCGTTTTTTGATAATTGAGCCAGTAAGCATTATTAATTAATATTTATAAGTATATTATAGTATTTAATTAAATTTTGGTCTAATAATTTTTATTGAACGGTTAATTATGATACAAGGACTAAATCGTAATAATAGTAAAAGTTTAAACCGCTAAGGACTTTAATTGGTTGACGGCCAATGGGACAATTAAACCTATTTTAATTAGTGGGTAGTGGATGATAGTGCCATCGTTCACTTACTTTGGCTTAATGAGGATTATGTTAAGATTAATTAAGATAGTTAATTAAACATGTTTAATTAAGGGCTAAACTTAGTGTAAATACTAAATAGAATTAAAAAAAATGAGCATAGTGCTCTCTTCATCCATACGAAAGGGAGACAAGAAAATTAGGGTTAAATTTCCAAGCTTTTTTCTTCATTTTGGTAAGTGATTTCTAGCCTTTTCTTGTAATTTTTTTATGTTTTTAGAATCTCGGGAGTTTGATTTAGCTAACCCGGGGATTAGATCATAAAAATTTTAAAGTTTTAAAAATTTACCATTGATGTATTCTTCAATATTTTGTGGTTATTTGGTTAGATTTGAAGTTTAGATATGAAAAAGGACTAATTTGTAAAGTAAAAAAATTGTTAGTTTTGAACATAGGGACTAAAGTGTAATCATTTCGAATTTAGTATGAAATTTATGTAAATATAGGTATTATAGGGTTATATAAAGATGAAATTGAGATCAGTTTTGAAATCGAAACTCAAATTTAAAAGTTATGGAATTTTCGGTTTTAGGGACTTAATTGTATAAAATGCAAAACTTGAGGGATTATTCGATAAATGAATTTGCACTGTCAAATAACTTCAATATGCTATCAAATGATGTTGGAATTGATGATTGAATTAAATTATTATTTAGATCGAGATTTAAACCAATCTGAAGATATACAATGAAAATGGGAAATTGCATATTAGTCCCTAACATCTCATCAATTGCTATTTTTCCAAGTAAGTTCATATGATGTAATTATTTTTAAATTCTCATGAAATTTATATTAAGAACTTATGTACGTTTTGTTGGATTTTGAGTTATTTGTAATTTTGTACAAAGTGGTGAGATTTGGATTAAATTGAAAAAGGGTTAAATATGAACTTACATGATGAGAATTACTTCGATGAAACTTCGTAAATGTATCTTCACGTGGTTATTGGTTGATTTTTGATGATTTCGAGATCCAGCATTTATTACGGGCTCGAAGGTACATGTGACGTAGGTTTAGTTCGAACAAGTAACCTAATGTTGTTTTACAGGTTTAGTTCGAACAAGTAACCTAATGTTTAGCCTGGACGGGTAACCTGACACAAGTGGATATGTTTAGCACGGACGAGCACCATATGTATATTGAACAATTTGAAATATGTATATTGATCCTAAGCAGTGAATGGAGAATTTAAGGATAATTATTGAGTATATTTTCATACGATTGAATTGTGGTTAAATTGAGTATAGATGATATGGAATTTATGCTTGTATTTGAAATGTTATGTGATCAAGTATGGTACAAAATTACCTTGATGTTGTTGTGTTATGCCATGTTAGGTGGACTTGATTTTACATAATGTTTAGTATATCTATTTAATTGTTAAGATAAGTTAATTTTTTATATCGTATGAGCTTATTAAGTATTTGCAATGCGTATTCCGTTGTATCTGCTTTCCCTATAGATTTTTGGATGTTTGAAACGTGTAGGTCGGACCAAAGAGAAGCAAAGACCATCCATTCCCGAATTCGATAAACTCTTGATTGATTTGAACTTGGTTATATGTGGCATGTATTTAGGAGTGTCAAGTGGTTGCAATGTTAAGTATGTAGTATATTTGATGTTTGAATACCTGTGACAACTTTTGGATGTGATGAAATGTTTATGTTTAATGTTTTGGTATTTGGTATTTGGGTATGCAAATATGGATGAACATGTTCAATGGGATATTGCATATAAATTACTTGTTACATGAATTGAATATATGGCTTGAAAGAGATTCAATAATTGAATTGGTTGAAGTAGTTCTTATAATCTTGTTGTATTTTGGTGCTAAATGTGGCATTTTGGTTTTACGAATTGGTTGGGTGATTAAATGTCAAGTTTTTGTATGTAAATGGTATGTTTTGAACAGGTTTATAATTTCCAAAAATGCATTTTGTGGTCATATTTAAGAGTTGGTTTTGAAGTAAGTACCAAATGGCCTATTTTGCACTACACGGGCTGCCACATAGCCATGTGACGAACACGAGCTAATGCCACGGCCGTACGAGTATTGTAGAAATTTTCAAATTTTAGCCACATAGTTGTGTGACTATTGGAATAAAAAATTGAATGTTTTACCACACGACTTCTGCAATACCCTTCACCCGGTTCAGTTGCTGGACTCGAGCTATGGAGTACTACAGTCAAAGCTGAAATAGAACACGTTCAATTCACATTGATTAATTCAAATAAATATAGAATTACTTCATAAATACATAATTAACATTCAGACTAAACATGAGTCACACAATGATAGTCAATTCAATGCATAATCATTAAATATAACTTTTCTCGGGCCTTAACTGAGCTTATATATGCTCTAATATCAACCTAAAATTTAACTAGGACTAATTTGTAACATTTCCAAAATTACAGATCAATTAAATCATAAATAAATCCTTCAAATAATCAATCATTTCACAGACATTCAAATTTATGATATACAATTAAATTTGAGTCTTATTCAAGCTTACGACAGCTCTTAAGTTGACCCAAACATAAATAAGGATCAAATTTAAACATTTTCAAATGATAAAGGTAATAATGTAAAATAGGGGTCACACGGACTTGTAACCAAGTTGTGTAATTCATTGTGATAGTGTGATTCAAAATACCAATTTCACCAAAAGATATATGGCCGTGTAACAAATAAGAACTGTGTGACTCGAACGACTCCTACATTTCAGTGGTCACACGACCATGTTACCAGTCAACCATACTACATATAATGATCACATTGTCAAGCTTAACAACTTAAATGTGCAAAAACCAACTATTACTTATATCAATACATGCATTTAGCCAACTACTAAACCATTCAAGCATACTACATGTAATGATCACATTGTCAAGCTTAACAACTTAAGTATTCATAAAGTACTCAAACAAGACACTTCCATCTTTTTAACATTTCGAACTTAACCAAAACATGTCATATATCAAATTCCTAATCACGTAGCCAATATGTCTCATTGGCACCATTTCACAAAAATGTTATAAGCATAACAAATCATTCAACTAATTTGGTACAAATCTATACCATTCCTATCACATTAATCCAACTCTTTTTCACCTTCAAATTAACCATCAGAGAGTTTCAAATATAACATATCACAATGCCAACAAACATACTTAAAAAGTCATAATAAAGCATCCAAAACCAATCACATTCTTACTTCAAACATATGAATACCTCAATTACTTAAAATGTACAATTCAAGCTCTTATTATATATAATATATAAATCCAAAATAGGTATATTATATAGACCATATCATCACCACTCAAAATAAACACATTTTCATGTCAAAACCTATACACATGCCACATAATCGGGTCTGGAACACATTAAAAGTCTACCGAGACTAAAGCTGAATAGTGTGAGCCTTGGGGATAATTCAATAGACACATTCTGCAAATGCCAACTACAAAAACCAAAAAATGAAATAGAGTAAGCATTAAATATGCTCAGTAAGTTCATAGGTTTAAAACAATGTAACTTACCTTAATTCTCATATTACAAACAAAGTAACTAACTAAGCATTTTTCCTGTTACCACAATTCACAACAATAAGTGAGATCATCAGAAGCAAGTCTCAAAGTAATTCAATTTATACAGTGCCATTCAACTCAATTTAATGTCATTTAATCAGTATCCTCAAATATTTATATACTTCAGTTACATTATTCAATCATCATAAAACATATCAATTCAGAACACATATCATCATTTTAGTCATTTAACACTTTCAATTTATTCAATTCAATCCAAATCAATAATCTTTCGTCGAAACCTTTGAGTAGAAACAACATTTCCAATGTTCCAATTTCAAATAACCAATTCCAATCACAAATATACAATATTAAACAATAAGTTTCTTTTAACTTTGACCATTTAGCCCAATGAATTTGATGAACATATATGGATACACAAGTAACCACCCAAAACACTTGATTGCTCAAACGAGCTATAGCATCCATAAACACACCTAGGCACTGAGCGTCAAGCCCGTAGGCTTCACATCCCTCTAGAAACAAACCTAGGCACTGAGTGCTAAGCCTGTAGGCTTCACATCCCTCCAGAACACACTTGAACCTTCGTAGAGATAAACTCGGTAGTTTGCAACAAATGTTGGATTCCAGTACCATCAGTGGATTTCTCATACATCTATATCACATCTCATATAAATCTCATACATCGTACGAATAACCCTATTGGTATGCCAATTGTATATTATCCCATTGTTTATTTGGGCACGATTTACACATCAATATCATTTATAAGAATTCATTCCATTCCTCACATTTTGTACCGTTCCAACCACATTTCAAAATATAATCACATAACACCAATTTAGTCCTCTTGATGTCAAAATAATATATATAAATTTTAAAAATATAACATCACCATGTATATATCATAACTCATGTAATAAATTTTACATTCAATCAACATTGTATATTTATTCATATTTTTAACAAATCTCATATTTTTCGTTATAGTCATATTTATGCCATAAGTCATTGAAATTACATATATATATAATTAGAAAATACAATAACAAAAATAAAAAAGAATAAGAAAATACAACAAGTTCCATATGAACTTACCTGGAAAGTGGCAACTACAAAGTGTTAGGGACTAATCTACAGATTATCTTATTTCTCACTTAACTTTTGATTTATTTAAAACCTGATCTATGATAATTCGTTGCCAATTATCAATTCCAATTACCTTATAACATCATATTCAAGGCATATGATAAATTAATTTTATCTTATACAATTTACCTAAAGTTTTGCATTATATTCAATTTAGTCCCTAAAACTGAAACTATCATAATTTTCACATTTAAGTCTTGTTTTTTATTTCAATTTCATCCCTATGCAACCCTCTAAATTCAATAATTATAGACGTTTCATGTCAAATTTGAAAATTTTATATTTTAGTCCTTAAGCTCAAAACTAACAAATTCTCCTTACCAATTAGTCCCATTTCTTATCTAGACTTCAAAATCTACCATTTAACATTAAAAAAGTTTCAAGAACAATAATGTCAACTTTTAAAATCTTTGATAGTTTTATGATTTAATACTTGGGATAGATAGATTAAGCTACATCAATCTAAAAAACATAAAATTTACGAAAAATAGGTTTTAATTACATTACTCTACAATGGCTGAAAGCTTCGTAATGAAAGAAAATAGCTTACTTTTCTTAGGTTGAGCATGCGGTAGAGAGAAAAGAGAGAAAAATGATGATGGCCACTTTAGCTGTTATGTTTTATTGTTATTATTATTAAATTCTAATATAACTTAAACCATTTTTTTTAAATGGCCACCAACCGTCCACCATTTTACAAAATGGTTAATTTACCTTTTAATCTTTAGGTATGTAACAGCTCGCTAGACGAAGTCTTTGTATCTAAGTATTGTTTGGCATATTGTTAGTAATAAGCGTAGATAAGAGTAAGCAAGTGTTTGTTTTGGATAAGTATAGATTTGTGAGTGTTAGACCAATTGGTGAACTCTTAGTTTTGGGGAGATCTGTGGTTTGGAAAACTCTTTAGGTAAGTATACTCCACCTTAGATGCTTTGGCAAAGTAGTCAAGTTCGTAGTTGGTTAGATTTGTTTATTATTTTAGTAAAATAATTTAGTTAGTTAAGTTGATATTTAGTTAGAATGGAACTAAGCAACTGTAGATGAAAAGACTTAAATTATGATAAGCACACTTAATCACAAGAATCAAGAGTGGTAGTGGAATTATTTGATTCATCCACTAAACCTTGTCTCCATGCTTAAGTATATAAGGATAGCAATAACTTCTTTGAAAATCTTTGCGTCTTCTTTGTTTTCTTCTTTTTTCTTGATTTTATATGAACTCTTTCAAACTTAAGTCCAAATAACCTCTCCGAAGTTGGGTTCGTTGTATTCAATTAACTTATACGTTTGTACTAGCTCACTAGTAATTACTGATGAACCCTAGGTTATCCTCAAAGTTATTTATGTGTTTTTAGTTTTGCATGCATAAATGTTAGAATGGTATGTAAGGAATGAAACTTCCTGATTCTGAATTAAGTTTTGATGATTCTTGTATGCATGTTTAGGTTTGATAGATTAGTAATCTGATATGTTTAATTATCCTTATTTTTAGCTCAATAAGCTATTGAAGGTTCGAGTGATAAAGGCAATTACCTGCTTTATAGACTTTGTTATAATTTTTGGTGAGCTTCTTTTTACTTCCTTGTGTTGTGGTATTATTTATTTTATAAGTGTATAAGGTAAATATTCTTTCTTTGTAAAGGATGAAAGGTGTATGTGAGTGAATAATGGTTGTCTAGAGTCGTTAGTTTAAGTTCAATATGTCTGTGATATGAAGTATGAACCATCTTTCATGTTTAAGCCACTACCAACTTCTTCTGATATGAATGAATGATATAGTGTGAACTGATATGTAGAGATAGAGGTGTGGAGATATGTTTATGTAGCCTCTGGTAGGACAGGTATATTGCAAACCAGATTGGCAGAACATGATAAAACATGTTATACTGAGTGAAAATGATATAAGGAGTTATGGTGAAGAATGTATATGAATGAGACCATAAGTTATGTATCTGGCTCTGAAATCTGGGTACGTGGCTGGTATGAGTCTGTCTAAGTTCTATATATGCCATTGGGCATATTGTAACACCCCTATCCCGTAACCGTCGCCGAAATAGGACAAGGTGTTACCGGAAATCAGAAAACAGATCTTAACAGTAAAATTTTGAACATTCTCTTGAAATAAAGATTTTTTTTATTTAAATAATTGCTAGACACAACCAGTGATCGAATTTCTATCTTATAAAATTAAACATCCAAAAGATGCCATATTCGCATGGCTTAAATACGTTAACCAAAATATCCTTCCACTATTAGTCTATTCTATACATGCCTTAAACCTTAATGATATACAAACTTTATCTACTCACATGATAACTCGATAGTGTGATGAAATCTCCTCGACTTCCAACCCAAGCAATTTCTCTAAAGCCCTATAGACATAGGAAAAACACACAGAATAAGCTTTGAAAGCTTAGTAAGCCTTAAGCAAATAAATCATTTCAATGATTATGGAAATTCCATATCACTAATCCGAATTGAAAAATAATCTCAATTGCATATACATTCATAGTACTCTTACGTTCATATAACCTTATTAAATAGCTTCACTTATTTATATTTACAAATAACTTATGATTATGATTTTAAATATTTACAAAATTAAAAATGTGTGAATTTTATTATGCACGTTTTATTATTTCTATCAATTATATTTCTATGTTCAAAATCTGTGGTTTCCACACGTATATGTGTATGATAAGACTTCTCGCATTTATTGTATTTATACATTTTAACTTATACAAAATTCAAAATCTCAATTAAATTTTTATTTATAAAATACAACAAAACTTGTGCATCCTCGAGATAAGAAAACTAGTATATCTATATAACTATATATCAAATCAATTTGGCCCTTCCTTTTGCCTTTTTTTTTCATTTTACAGAAATGGTTAACTCTCATCTTTGATTCCTCTAATATATTTAAATTTGAGATTTAATCTATATATTTTATTTTTTGATATAATTTGTTCTCTATATTTTTATAATATTATTAATTAGTTCAAATAGTTAATATTATCAACTTTTTTATTAAAACATTATGTGGTTATATATAATTCGGATACATTAAGAGTCCTTGAGACTGAAATGTGGCTTCCTAATTCTTTTATGTTTATGTCAGTTCTTACATTTTTTTGGTAGTATTAGAAAAATAGTTAAATTTTAGTTTTGATCCCTCTATGATGCTTAAATTTGATATTCAAACGCTACACTTTAATTTCTAATGTAATTTGGACCCTGTATATATTATTAATTAGTGCAAATAGTAGCTATCATTAATTTTTCAATTAAAACATTACATGATTATAATAATTTGAATAACTTAAGGGTCTTAGAGACGGATACATAGCTTTTACTTTTTTAGGTTTGCCTTTCTTCTTATATATATATATGTATATATATATATATTATAAAACAATTATCAAACTTCAATTTTAACTCTTATACTCCTTTGTATGTAAAAAATCTCGATATATTTTTGGGATAAAGGTGAATCGCAAGGCCTAAGACGACCCATAAAGCACTTGATCACGATCAATTTTGTACGCCTACTTGGGTATTGAGCATTTACCTGTAAAAATGAAATTCCTTGGAATGTATAATTGCAACTCCGTAAAATGGAATCGGGTAACTTTTTTCTTACATATGGAACCATTCATATATGTGGGGATAACATATAGATTTATTTTAAACATATAGAATATAGATTTATTTTATAGGTATCCGTTTGTATCCATTTGATTCGATTGACTTTTGCTTGAGCCGGATGATGAAAAATTATCATGTCCGGTTCCTTTGGGGGATGGATCTAGAAAAATGTTGAAACTTGAGATTTAATCTATATACTTTATTTTTGACATAATTTGATCATTTTACCTTTATAATGTTATTAGTTAGTCTAAATATTTAATATTGTTAACTATTTCAATCAAAATATTGACTTCAATCTTTCTTAGGAACACTATTCCAATAAAAAAATTATTTTATTATGATGAGTTTAAATAAATGTTTTTAAGAAAAAAAATCATATTCAATAATGTTTTTATTGTTACATGACTACCAAATGATATTTTTAATTTTAAAATGTTATACTAGTGAATTTAACAAAAGAGTTTTAATAATAATAATTGAATCTAAATTTTTAAATCAAAAAATAAATAATTTAATTTATGGAAATAAAAAATAAAAATAAAATATATTTTAACTTTGAAATTTGTATATACAAATAAATAATAAATCCTATTGCAATTCATTGTTAACTCATATACTGGACCTCTGAGAAGAAGAAGACTTAGAGAAATAGAGAGAATTTAGAAAGCCATGGGTCAAAAACCACACTAATGTTTTATTAAGAGAAAACTCGATGATCTTACAAACCATGCTTCTTCTCCTTTTATAGCCGAAGGAGAGTGTGAGCTGGATGATTACAACAGTACATAAAATAATAAAAAGTAATAAACAGTACAAACCCGTACATAAACAGTAGTACACACAATACACACTAGTAAAATAATATAGGAAAAAGTAAAGATTCTCATCAGCTGTTGGAATTTGAATGGGGAAGTTGAGCACTATCCATAGAATCTTCACTATTCTCAGTCATTTCATCAATTTCATGCTTATCTTCTTCATCATGAATTCCTAATTTTGAAAGATTGATTTGATTGTAATGCTATGGGTAGTCCTGAGACCATTGTGATGGATCTGGAATAGTTTCATGATATCTTTGAATTGCTTTTAAGATTCCTTTGTAATAAGGTTCATGTTGTGTTGGCCATGTGTCCCATGGTGCTGTGGTGTTTGGAGGGGGCCATATCTCAACTGGAATAATCCTATTGAGTTGGCAGAGAAATTTTTGTAGTTGTCTGTACTAGATAACAAAAGTTTGAATGTCATCAGTGACAATCTTGTAAACCTATGAGTTAGGAAAAGATCCATGTTGGGTTGATTTTCTACATTGCATAAAAACTTGAGGTTTATAGAAAATTATAATCATATAATTTCCATAATTTCCTCTAGTTTGAAGACAAGGTTGATTGATAATATCATACCATTGTGGTAAAGGATGGAACTAGCTTAAAAAGGTAAAGAAATTTCGGTGTTCTGGTTCAATATTTCCTCTGATAGCTTTTGTTAAGAAATAAAGAAGGTCAGGTATATTGAACTGTATGGCAATATGGTGAAGATGGGTGAGGTACCATAAAAACTATTTTAATTCATCCGGTTGTTCCAAAAACTCAAACTTAATTGGGTGTATGAAAGGATATTCTGGATGTACACCCCAAGGTTTAAGAATAAGCCCTCCAAAGTTTTTGAACACTTGAATCTGGTATTCAAACATCATGTCTTTTGCTTTTGGATGGAAGATTTTCTTTTCAACAAGGGTATAGACTTCTGGTGGAAATTCTGGGTTGAGGTTGGGAGTAACAACATAAGAGGTAGGAGAAGCTGAAGTTGATAAATATGGTCTGTACATCATGATTGGTCTAGGCCAAAAAACTCTTCTATAAGCAAGGATTTCAGTTTTGAGCCTTGACAGAAAACCTGCAAGAACATTATCCTTTCCTTTGATATGTCTAGTATCAAAAGAATATTGCGAGAACCATTTAGCCCATCTGAGAAGTTGAGGGTGTGGAATTGTCTTCTGTTTGAACTTGAGCATATGAGGGAAAGAAGACATATCCATCTCTACAAGAAAATGGTATCTTTTAAGATGAAATTCAAATTTTGAGATACCTTTTTTCACCGCCAATATTTCCTTGAAAGTGGAATGATAATGCATTTCTGCTTCTGAAAATCTTCCACTTTTGTATCCACAAAGATATCTTTTTCCTTCCTTTTCTTCTAGTAACACTACACCCTAGTATTTATCACTAGCATCTGTCTGTAGAATTCTTTTTCCATCGGAAGGAATTTGCAGTGGAGGCAAATCTTGTAATAGCTCTTTCAATCTTTTCACAACTTTTGTTTGTTTGGAGGACCATGCAGGAGGATTCTTTTTGAGCATTTTTCTTAAGGGGTTATTATACTTAGAAATTTTAGGAATAAAATCTCTAAGATAATCAACAATTCCTAAGAATTGTTGTACCTGTTTTGTGGACAGGTTTTCTTCTGGAAACTTGAGAAGTTCTTGTGAGATATGAGGCTCTGGGAAATATTTTCCATCTTTGATCTTCATACCTAAGAATTCAATTTCTGATTTGTTGATTTGCATCTTTCTTTCTGAGAGCATAATCCCATAGTTAAAAACTAGGGATTTGAATTCTTGTAACAACTAAGTATGAGATTCTTCATTTTGGCTGTAGAGCAATATATCATCAATGTAGATTAAAGCATTTTCCATTAAAGGTTGGAAAATCTTTATCATTGCTTTCTGAAACAAAGAGGGAGCTGTCTTCAACTCAAAAGGCATAACTTTTCATTGAAATTATCCGTTGGGAATACAAAATCCTATTTTTGCCCTATCTTCTGAATGAATTCCTAATTGCCAGAAACCTGCTTTGAGATCAAATTTGGAAAATACTCTTGCTTTTGTCAAGCTAGAAAAAAGAAAATTTCTATGTGTCAAAGAAAATTTATCATCTTGGAAGAAATGATTAAGAGGTTGATAATTGATAACCAACCTTAATTTTCCTCTTATTTGTTCTGATCTCTTGTTCACATAAAATGCTTTACATGCCCACTTAAAATTTGATGACTTAATCAGATCTAGCTGTTGAATTTAGATTCTTGTTTTGCTAATATAAAATGTATTTGAAGTTGTGACTTAGTAGAATTTGGTTGCTCCACGTGAGTCTCTTTGAAACCGCATCCGCATGTGACGCACAGCACAGTCATGGGGGCCTTTTGCCTTTGGCTACGTAAAAGTAAAAAACAAAAGAAGCAAAAGTTAATGACGCAACGCAAGGGAGTAATAGCGAATATGACAAAGTAGCGCGAAGAATCTGAGCCTCAAGACTCCAAATTCCAAAACAATGGTTTTGCCCATCTTTACGTATTTCCGGGACCGAATCAAAAGCAGCAGGCAGCAGGCAGCAGGCAGCAGGCAGCAGGCAGCAGGCAAATAGAGAGAGAGTGTGTGCTTCTCACTTACCTTAAAATATATTAACAATTTTTTTAAAATGACGGTTTCAATATTTTATAACATTCCATCACCCTCCTCATCTTCCCTTTCTTCTTTTTCTTGTTCATCTTCTTGCTTCTTAAGCATTGCCTCCTCCTCTATTCCCTTTTCAAACCCTAAAAAACCAATACAACTTTCTCTTTCTCATACCTCTGCTTCTCTCTCGGGTATGCCTTCTTGTTTCAATTGTTGAGATCTTGTTGCATGAATAGTGTGAGTTATACGAATTGTTCGCTCTTTATTTTGGTTATTGCAGATATGGATGTAATAAGCAGTCCTGGATTATACCCTTTGCACCGTTGTAAAACTCTGCATCTGGTTTGTCAATGATCTTTGCTAAGATTTGGATTTTAAAATGATAAGCCGATCTGGGTTTTAACCAAGAATTCTGTTTTTCTTTTTTTAATGCAGGTGAGGCATGCTCAAGGGGTTCACAATGTAGAAGGGGAAAAGGATCACGCCGCTTATTTATCTGAAAGCCTTTTCGATGCCCATCTCACACCTCTTGGTTGGCAACAGGTTTGAATGAATGCAATGGAAAACCATTGCTTATAGATATGGTTTTGTCAACAAAAATGTGTGCAAATAGCAATTGCGTTTATTTGGTATTTACTAGAAAATCTGAATTTGTGTTTGTTTCTTTGGTAATACTGTTGTGGCCAGTGGACTGAATTATGATTATGTTTCATCGTATTTGTACAAATAATATAACAGGTTGATCATCTGCGCAAGCATGTTCATGAAACTGGGCTTTCTAAGAAAATCGAGTTGGTTATTGTGTCCCCTTTGCTCAGGTATATAACTTTTCAATTCTTTTGTATCTCATCATTTTTATTTTGTTTTCGACACCTTTTCATTTCATTTCATCTCCTTTCTTTTTTTTTTATTTTTTATTTACTAGTATTACTTTTAGAAAAAGAAACTTTTTGGCATCATTTTTTTTCTTCTAAGTTTGCCATATATAGTGGTTTTATTTATTTATTATTATTATTTATCTTTTACAAAAGAGACTGTAACCTAAGATTGGTGAGTGGTTGCAGATGCTAGGATTTGAATCCTAGACCTGCTTGATACCATCTCTAAGGCTAAGCTACATGAACCAACTATGCTAAGCCCTGGATCATATATGTATAAATATTTATGTATGGTGGTGTTTGCCTAGCTTTCTTTTTCCTATCCACTTTTAAAGTTTCCTCTTTCCATCCTTTTACTTTTTCGTTCAACCAAGCACACCCTTGTTTATGCATGAATTGATTAGGATTACGTGCACAACTTCACAGAACAAGTTCAATATAAAACCACAATCTTCTTTTGCAACTGGAAGGCCAGAAAAAAAAAGAGAAAAGCAGCACTTATCCATAGGAAACTGAAAACAACTAATTAAATCCATTTAGGAATTGTAGTTAATATGTTTAGTTCTGAATGTTTATTGCCAGGAAAATGGAAACACCCATGCTGCTTTTATTAATGAGTGGATACTTTGGTTTTAAATTTTAGTTTTTATAAAAGTTCTCATGCAATGGCTGTTGGGGAATTATGGATTTTAGAAACTTTTGCATTATAGGACTATGCAAACTGCAGTGGGAGTCTTTGGTAGTGAAGGGTATAAAGATGGGATAGATGTACCTCCATTGATGGTGGAAAATGCAGGTGAAAGTAACCGACCTGCAATTTCAAGTTTGAATTGCCCGCCATTTGTAGCTGTTGAACTTTGTCGAGAACATTTGGTATGTACTTGAACTACTAATATAGCTAACTAAATCTCGTTATGGATCTTTTGGACTTTCATTTATTTATAACAAAAACAATGAAATCAATTCTGGTGATATATGATAGACATCATATGAAAGATTTTATTTAAAACTGAATATGTTTTCTGGTGTACAATGAATATAAATAGTCAAATTTATGCACACATGGCCTGGAAATGAACAGATCCCAATTTGGTGCTATAATGAATATGCAGAACTGAATTTTCAGTGTGTGGAGATTCCTCCCTTTTTGTCTGATAAAAGCTTGCAATGCTAATAAATTTTTTGTTTTTGATATTAACATTGATATTCAACAGCCACCAGTGTTCTTGATCAAACCCCAAACCTTTGCTTTTGGAATAACTGGTGCATTCAAATTATCTAGTGTGGATTTTGTACTGGATTCAATTAGATTTCTTTTTTCTCCTTTTCAATTTGGATTTTGGATCCTCCCAATGTTCAATTTTTTTGTTTGTATTCTATAGAATTTCCTATTTCCTATCAGTTATCTACTCCGAAAGTTTATAAAATCCTGCAAACTATCTGTGAAATATGCATGGACACTTCGTCATATGCATTAGAATGTGCCTAGTGTTTGTCAGACTCAACATATATGTCAAGATGGGAATAAATTACTTGGGTGTGAGTATTGGATTCGGGTATATGTTCAACATGAATATGTTCAATATTTATCCAAGTTTTTCATGTATTTGAATGGTTCTTAAAGGCATATATTCCCATTCCAATGTTTCGATATATGCCGAACATGGGTACTTAGAGAAAATTGAAGAGTTGGAGCAACACAACTCTTTAAGATTACGATGGAGTACAATATTTAATGGTTTTGGCGTATCAGTATAAATTCTGGAAATTGAATGGTTTTAACACCTAGGTTCCAACCCCCTTCATGTTCTGGGAACTTGACAACCCCAGCAATTTTCAGTTCACCAGTAAATATCTGTCGTCCGTTTTAATTGCTTCCATTGCAACTGCCACTTTAACCCAAGAAATTCTGAATTTGAAGAAGAATGGACATGGCTGAAGCTAGTGCGTTTAATGTAATAGACAACCATAAGTTGGTAAATATATGTGCACTTAAGAGTTGGTTTATTGGGTAGAATTTGTAGCTAATATTGCTTGCCTTGATTTTCTTCATTGTTCATGTTGATTTTCTCATACTGTGCCTTTCTCGTCTTATTTCATTTGTTTTTCCACATTGAACCACAGGGAGTCCATCCATGTGATAGAAGAAAAAGCATCGGCGAGTATCGGCCTGTCTTTCCTGCAATTGATTTTTCTCTGGCAAGTAGTTTGTCTTATGAACTTAATGATTCTCATTCACTTTGCCTAAATATCAAAATTTGTTATAATTGCAAATCCAATATAGTTTAATTGATAGAATTATTGTTTCATTTTGTCCTTTAGATAGCAAGCGATGAGGATAATTTGTGGGAAGCTAACAGTAGAGAAAAGAATGAAGAAGTAGCAGTCAGAGGAATGAAATTTTTGAACTGGTAAGTGACTTATTTGTATCTGCTTTATAAACTTTACTTTTATTCTGATCAGCATAATTATACAATCCTGGAAATGGGTGATTATGTTACCCAAACTCTTTACTTCCCCTAAAATACCGATGTCCCACATGTTTAGAGATGGATATAAGAGTACGATCCTCCAAATATATATACATAGATATATAACTTAAGAAAAAATGAGTATACCCTTTTCAGATGCATATATTTGACACACTTCTGAATCTGAGAAACATAGATGGCTAGATTGTTTTCGAATTAGGTTGCACTGTCCAATTAGTAGAACATATACTCCAACCATTTTTTTTTTTTACTTTATCCATTTATATTTGCTACAGGTTGTGGACAAGAAAAGAGAGGGAAATTGCCATTGTTACTCACAGTGGCTTCTTGTACCATACCTTGAGTGTTTTTGGTAACGATTGTCACCCATCTGTGAAGAGTGAAATATGCACACAGTGAGTTCCGCAAAATTTCAGTTGTTAATTAACCGCTATGAACAACTCTTACTTTGATAGTTTTGTCTATATTCTGTTAAATCTTTTCATAACAAGTCAGATGAAAATGTTTCTTG
The DNA here is from genome assembly GCF_007990345.1 of Gossypium hirsutum. NCBI lineage: Eukaryota > Viridiplantae > Streptophyta > Magnoliopsida > Malvales > Malvaceae > Gossypium > Gossypium hirsutum. Next base: position 33,733,924 of record NC_053424.1, read on the forward strand.
ATAGATCGATCTAGTTATCTTTGAAAGTTGAAATTACTGATAATCCAGAATCTTGTGCCTCTATATTATGGATCGCATTTCTCCTGGACCAAATAGCATAGTTTTATGGGCAGATTTTCTCTGTTAACTAGTATGAATCTGAGCTTTCCAGTAGAGTTGATTTAAAAACTTAGATTTATGCGGACTAATAAGAAAAATCGGTATGATCCGTTGCAGCTTTGCAAATTGCGAGCTTCGATCCGTAGTTATTGTTGATAGAAGGTAAGTATGACATTATAAAACCTTGAAATTGAAGCCATTTGCTTAATCCCGTACAATTGTTGGAAACCTTTTTTCTTTGTGTTTGTTGCAGTATGATGGGATCAGATCCTGCAACAACAAACTATCCCGGAAAAATCCCTAGTGGGCTTGATCTTCCCAGTGATGTTGCTGATGAGAAGCTCTTGAATGATGGAGAAGGCAAGTAGTTATTAATCCGCCGGAATCTGAGTTTGATATCCATAGTATGATCCTTCTGCAAATTTGTCATAATTGTTACCTCACAAAGACTGTATGTAGGTTATGTTGCTTGGACTTTCAATTTTTGAAAGCATTCATGCTCGAGATTTGTTTGGATATGAGTAAGGTAGTAGAATCCTCTAAATATATTTGAAAAAACTTAGAGATGATTAAGCATACTTGTAGTGGACACAGATATGTGAAAAAACTTGGAGATAATTAAGCATACTTGTAATGGACACATACCCAGTATTTAATACTTTCGAGTCCAGGGAACAGAAAATAAAATTTGAGTGTGTTTAGTAGGGAGAAAAGTGAGAGGAATAAAAATAGGTGAAGTGATATAAAAATTAATTCTTTCAAATTGGAATGATGTGAAAAGTGAAAATAAGATAAATGTATGGTAGTTAAAATTATGTATTTTTTAAATGTTTTATTTTCTTTCTTTTTACTTTTTTAACTCTATCAAGTATTGAAGGAAAATTAATTTTTCTTTTTCTTTTTCGTTTTCATCTTTCCTAAAAGAAAAATTATATTTTTTATTTTTTTATCCCTTAAATTTTTTATCTTTTTTAATTTTCTTTTTACTCTATCAAGTTTCAAGTATGCCAGATGACTGAGATCATAGTGGCAGTTATTTGTAGGTTACCAATTCTTTATAAAATAGAAACATAAATTCCTACATCAGGTTGAGAGTTTTCTTCTCCCTTAATGTTTATATTTTTTGTAAATTTATTTCTTTTTTTAGTTAAATTTAGCTCCTAAATTTTTAAAAATAATCAAATTTAACCATCAACCTTTTGAAAAAGAGTTGAAGTGGTTTATTTGATACTAATTTTTCTAAAAAGAATTATGATCTTTTATATTTTTAATTTTGATTTGATTTTTTTATTTTTATAATTTTTAAATTATTTGTTAGACGTTAAATAATATTATGTGAACATGGATTGCCATGTGAATTGTCAAACTAATAATATTAAATATTAATATGTTAGTCACTATTTCCATTAAAAAAAGTGATCTAACTCTTTTTGAAATGTTCAAGGGTCATAAGACCAAATTGACAATATATATATATTTTAAAAACTAAATTTATCATTATGTCTTATTACAACATATAAAGTATATGGAAGTTACACTGTTTTAAAAGTATATGGTATCGAACTCTTATGGTTTAGGGTTGTGGTGCTATTTTTCCTTCAGGTTTCTCCACTCAATTATTCCGAAAGTGGTCCTTTGTTAAGCAAACAAAATTACAAAAATGATATTCCTTCTACTTCTAGACTTTCAATAGTTTGCAGTCTTATTACGAATATCCAATACTGCCGGAGCTAGAAGGAAAATGTGGTGTTCAGGGGTCGAGGACACTGAAGCTAAGGAACTGGTTTAGGTCCTAACGAAGTTTCGTAGATAAAAAAAAAAAAAAGCAGTTGAAATTGAGCAGATATGTGAGAGTTGTGAGGTGTGAGCATTGTTCTCTTTTGTTTGGAGAAGTCCACAAAATTCCATAAAAGAAGTTTACAACCTATAAGAAGTTGAAAACATTTAAGAATCATAGGTGATTGAAGGCATTAGAAATATGGTGGCTTAAAATGATCAAACTAGATTTTTTTTATAGTTGCTATAGTCAACATATCGATAAATCTATTGTAACAATTTAGCTACTAATTTGGTTGCATTGATACCTTTAGTGGTTTTCCGATTCGTGTTCCACTTGTACCCATACTCCCAGTAGACGTACTGATATAAGGTCCCATGGAGCTGGAAATTGGCTATTGGTTTCATTGTGTCGATACCAACAAAGGGAAATACCAAGATCTTGATGTAGGGGACAAAATAAGCTCCAAAACTTTTTCAAAATCGCACTAAACCACACAGAAAACTCATACACTAATCAATTTAAAGCTTTGAGAGCTTGTGAAAAATCAAACTCAAGTTCAACCATACATTCACATTCATGAAACCATCATGCTCATTCCATAGATGACGTACACCCAAAGATTGTAATGCATTCATGCATGAATCATTCACTTAACTATCACCATAAGTTCAAGAAATCATCAATTCAAAAATCTCAAAATAAACATTTAAAACATCCATTATTAGACTTTCAAGTTATGTGAAAACTAGATATATACAACATGACTGACCCCAAAGTAGATGTCACAAGAGTCAGTACCACATATACATAGTTTTATACTCTTCTAAGTCTAGCAATAGTGTCAATGTGATCCAAAAAGATCGTTGGCTTCAGAGGTGAAATTAGAAAATTTGTTGTGAGGGGTGAATTTAAGTTGTATAATTTTATAAGAATTAAAATGTAGTTTCACTATTTTACTTTGTAATTTTTATAAGATAAAATTGAAATTTTATTATTTTAAGGACTCAAAGTGTAATTTTAGCATGTATTAATTTTAAAACTTCATAAAATTTAAATGGCCGAAACATAAATTTACTATTTTAGGGGGTGGAGTCTTTGCCAGCCTCTATACTACCGCCCCTGGTAGGCTTCACGAACTCTCTTCAATATGTATGCGCAAAAGCAATGTTGCATTAAGCATAAATACCAGTAAGATCTCATGAAAATAAACTCACTTATCTTATTACTAAGTATGAGGTTTAAGCAATTGAACTAATTTAGTGAATACAACATTATTAAATGACAATATGATACGAGTCTCAAGCCCATAGATATGATGAACTTAGTTTCTCACAAAGCCCAATCATAAGATCTAAATTCAAGCAATTGAAGTTAAAAAAAAAACTCAATTTATTCGTTCAAGGCTTTATCATGAGAAATTTCGAGAAGAAAAGTTGAGATCCAAGGTGATGGATTTTGAAGTTCAATACGGAACGATATGAATTAGATGGGATTAATTTTGTTTGTGTGTTTAAAATCTCAATCCATGATAGCAAGTTCACGTGGAAGATGGTAATAACCTTAGGCGTTATACTTCAAGTACTCCGATCAAGCCCATACTCCTACCCATGTTATAATTGTTGGAAAAAAATTCTAGTTCGAAAACAGTTTGTTTGCACAGTGAATTTTTTTTTTTGAAAACCGACCCTGTAATGACTCAAATTCTACGGTTATCGGAAAAGTAAATTTTCGGGTCTCCGTTTCTGAAAAATGGATTTGTAAATATTTATTAAAAATATTTACGAAGACAATTGAGTGGTTAATTAGACTTTAATTAAGTAAATTTAGCTTAATTAAGAGTAATTAGTGGAAAGGATTAAATTGAATAAAGTGTGAAAGTTTAATTATAAATTAAAGAAAAGTTAAAGGGACCAAATAGGAAAATATACCAAGTCCCATAAATGAGGCGGCAAATGTGGATAAAAATCTTAGATTTTTTTTCATGAATGTATTATTTAATAAGACTATATTATTATTTTATTATATTGTAATTTATATTAATGATATTATAATATTATTTTAACAATTGTATGGTAATTTTAAATACATGTGTAATAAATTAAATACATACACTTGTAATACAACTAAATAATTACTTAAAATATAAGAAATTGTTATTATATTATATTATATTATATAAATAAGTAAAGAAACACAAGAAACAGAATGAAATTAAGAAAGAAAGAGAAAAAGGAAAATTTGGGTTTCAAGGTTCAAAGTTAATTTGGTAAGTCAATTTAATCCATTTTCTTGTAAATTTTGAGTTTATGGAATCCTAGAGATGAATACTACTTGATTTAAGTGAAATTTTGAAAGTTGTTAGATTTCTAGATTTTGTTATTTTTGAATAAAAAGATGAATTAAGGACTAAATTGATAGAAATTCAAGTTAGAAATGAAATAAGGATTGAATTGTAAAGTGATTCATAAGTTTTATACTTTAAGGACTAAATTGAAAGAATTTTGAAATTATGGTTTCATGATGAAAAATAGATAATTATGTCTAAGTTTGGTTAAAAATTGAGTAGAAATAAAGTATGAATTAAGATAGAAAAGTAAGTGAATTTAGTTAGGATTAAATTGAAATTAAAAGTAGAAAATCAACATTTTGCACTAAGACTATTTTGGACAGCAGCAGTAGTCTAAGTTTGAAAAATCACCAAAAATTGTAGAAATTGAATTAGAGGATGAATAAAATATGGAATTAAATCTTATTGAGTCTAATTTCTTATAGCAGAAACGGTGTAAGTAATTGAATTGTAAATTATGAGATATAATGAATTTTGTGAGACAAGGTCAGAATGAATTTTGGTTCTCCTGTTTTGACTTTGTAAAATCACCAAAAATTGGAGAAAAATAATTAGAGTCTTAAAGTTATATGTTTAGAATCCCTAATGAGTCTATTTTTAGAAGAAATCAACAGGAATATTATCCAAGTTCTGTACTGTGAGATAATTAATTTTTAGTGAAGAAGGGTCGAAACTGTCTGACAGCAGAACATGGGTGAATTTAAAGAATAAACTGTACTTAATGGCTAAACCAAAAATTCTGAAAATTCTATGGTAAGAAGATTTGTGAGTCTAGTTTCAGGAAAAATTAGCTAATCTTAATTTAGAATTCTGTAACTCAAGATATAAATTAGTAATGTATTAATGATTATGAATTGTATTAATTTCGTAGTCAATGTGGTACCAGAAATCTAGGCTAAGAAAGGACAAGACAAAGTCAACGGGAGTTAGTTCGAAAACTACGGTTTGTATTTCTATAATCCTAACTTAATATTTAATTATTGAATTTATTATTTATTATGTATGGTAGGTGCATTGATTAGATTATTTGAAATAAAATGAATATTGATTGAAATTGAAGGGTGAATTTAATTAATAATTGTTGTATTTTAATTGAATGTTATGGTAAATAATTAAAGTATGAATTATTGGTATTGTGTTTTTATTGAAATGATTTGATTTGAGAATGTGGTGAAATAATTATGAACATGTGGTTATTGTGGAATTTAATTATATGAAAATAAAAAGTGAATTGAATTGTATTAAATTATGAATTAATGTGAATAATTAAGATATATGTATATTGAATTGAATGAAAATGTATGAGATTGTGAAAATGTGTGAATATATGTAATTATTGGAATGGTATATTAAGGAAAGAATTATTGAATTGAGAAAGTGAATTATAATTGATACTGAACTAAGATAGAAATTATACTGAAAAGTGAGTTAAATACCCTATTAACTAGTCGGGCTAATCGGATATAGTTGGCATGCCATAGGATATAAAAGAGTACGGGTTTTTGCCGGCTTACTGGTCAGGCACTTATGTGCCGACTACTGTTACTGTTATCGTTACTGTTATCGATTCGGCATTTTGTGTGTCGAATACTGTTACTGTTACCGTTTTCGATTCAGTACTTTGTGTGTTGAATACTGTTACTGTTACTGTTACTGTTACTGTTTCAGATTTGTTCTGATGAGGTACTCTGTGTACCGTATTGCTACTGTTACTGTTACTGTTTCGGCTTCGGCCGATGAGGCACTATGTGCCGTACTGATGTGTTGGTTGGATCCGTGTATCCGTTTGAGTCCGAGTCATGTTAATAGGGGTAAATAAAGGTATAAAATAACTGATTATTACTGAATAATTGACTGTTACCGAATAATTGACTGTTACTGGACAATAGACTATTACTGAATAACTGAATATTACTGAATAATTGATCATTACTGAATAATTGATCATTACTGAATAACTGATTGTCACTGAATAAATGACTGTTATTGAATAACTTAATTGCTACTGAATATCTGATTTTACTAAATAATTGACTGTTACTAGATAACTGATCAATTGATCGATACTGAATAACTGGTTATTATTGAACAATTGATTGTTACCGAATAAGTGATTGTTACTGAATAAATAATTGTTCTGATTGTTAATGAACATTACTGATTGATTAATTGTTATTGAAATTAATAAATGATTTGAAATTTAAAGTAGACCAAAACAATGGTTGGAAAGTGAATGTTTGAATACTCATTGAGTTTGAATAGTTCAATATATATAAATTAATAAGTTTTATAATTGTTTAAGTGTTCGAATTATAGAAATACCACTGAGTGTATACTTAGCGTACGGTTTATTTCCGTGCGCAGGTTAAGTTAAGGCTAGACTGTTGAATCAGCATCCCAGGCCGATCTCGAATTCAATGAGGTAAAGTATGTTGAGTATTGATAATGGCATGTACCTAGGATGTTTAATGAGAGTCATTTAGGTTGTAAAAGTATTGATGAAATAAGTAAATTATGGTTGGCAACGGTATATAGTATGAATTTTGAAATTTATTACAAAATTCGTAGTGATTCTAAATTAGTTCCAAATTGAATTTACTGTTCATATTGGATCGCGAGGGCCCATTAATGGGACGACATCTTAAAACTAGGATGAGTGTGAATATTTATTTTAATTAATGACTGGAATTGGACTGTACTGACTGATAATGTCTCGTAACCCTGTTCCGGTGACGGTATAGGGTTAGGGGCCGTTACAGACCCGATTTGTGATATTTATAGCAATAAACCTTAGATTGAATTCGCACTTGTGTTTTCAAATAGCCCGATCCTTGTCTTTCCCGTCTTTCAACCAAACTATCTTCTCCACTATTCTTGTATTATGAACTACTTCAAGCGTGGATTCAAACAATTCGAATCAAAATATAGAATTAGAAATAATTTTCTTTTCTTTAGTGTGAAAACGAAAAATCTCTTCTTAAATAAAACCGACAGAATTGTTATTTCGAAAAATAGATTCAATAGTTAAGAATTAATTCTCTCTATTTTCTGTTAGAGCAACAATATCTTTTAATTGTTGTGTTTTTAGCCCTACAGGTGTCATCTGAAAGAGAAGGTAGAACCCTTATTAAATTATAGAAGTTTATTTAATTAGAAAAAAAAAACTCCTAGTCTAACTAGAAGTATAGGTGGCTGCAACCCTAGTTACTATTACTAGGGTTTGTCGTCCACTTCTTTAACAAAAGGGGGTTTTGGATATTTTTTATATTAACCCAATACTTTATAATTCAATCTACTTTGATATTCTTTTTTCTATTTTTCAAAATGAACTTCTCAATATATTTCTAATTAAACAATTTTTTCAACCGAATTCTAATTCCGTTAAAATCATTATGACTTTACTATAAAAGAATTTATAAAAAAAATATTTAATTTTTCTATATTTAACGGTTTACTATGACCAAATGATTTATTTCTATTTTCAAGCTTCATTTAATTTGAAAAATATAAATTCATCTTTCAGGTTATTTCCATTTTCATTTTGGAGAAAACCATATTTATTTTCAAATGATTCAATTTCTCTGTTTTCATTTTTATTTTGATGAAAATCATAATCATTTTCAAATGATTCCAGTTTTCTATTTTTATTTTCATTTTCAAAAAAAAAAAAATCATTTCCAAATGATTTCTCATTTCTTCATTTTTACCATTTTTATTCATTTTTGTTCATTTAATTTAACATGCAATTTATTTTTGGTTTCAACGAACTGGTGAAGGGATTGATTGGAGGTATGCAATTAAGACTTAAATGATTTATAATTAAATTTTAGCTTTTTGTCTATTAATTATAGACTCATTTAGTCACGAAATTATTCCACTATAGTATAATGACTAAGTTCTCCCTATTGGCATACCATTACGAAAGCAACTCAATTAGTGCTCGTCCAATGACCTTGTCATAAGTGTGTTACCCTCATAGGATATCCTTAATCTCTTTTGTATAATATTCATTCTTCCAATATGATCCTATTTTATCTCATGCTAACCATTACATTTTTTCTTCATGAAGATTCAATTATTATTAAATAGTAATCAAGTCATTTATCATAAATACGAACGATTTGTGATCAAGTTCATTTTTCATCAATCATGTAAGACTAATGAGAGAATATCATTTACTCAAGTCTCAGGCTATGAATTTCACTGTTTTGAATGATGCTACATACTGCAGAAGACGTATATCCAATGCACCAAATTTTGGTTCCTTATCTATTTGAACTCAGACTTTTATTTACCTCAAAGTATACGAGTCACGCATATATAGTCCGTCCTCCACTCAAGATTTAGGTATATTACACCATGAACATTACAAGTGAATAAATCTATTAATAGATTTAGGATCTATTCTTCTTGAGTCTAGTCTGATGTATAATCAGTCACATCTATATCTTTATCTTCTGGGAGTCATCCCTTCTGATGCCTAAGACAAAATATCTCCCCAATTGGACTTGATAGACAGCATATTAATCTTTCAATAAATTTGCTCATTTTTGATGAGATTAAAACACATTTAGGTTTATCTACTAAGACAAGCTATTTTTCTGTATTACGATCCGGTCATATAATACTGTTTAGTATTAATTTAAATATTAGACAATCAATTAGCTAATATTTGTCTCCATTTTATTTTGCTTGCAAAAACCTCATCAGGATAATTATACTAAGTATATTATTGTAACCAATGAATTTGTTTTATTATTCAATCTGGTCGAAAAATTATAAGTTTACAAATGAATATACTACACTCGAGACACCAGATCCAACAATAATCAATTGAATTACGATGCATTTTTAAAGGGATCTAGGTATTTTTGGGTCAATATTTCTGTATATTGATCGAAGATCTATCTTTTAGCTTTGCACTACACTTTGAATCACTCGATTTCGAGTTTGAGAACTCAAATTATGAACATTTTAGTGAAAATTGTGTGAGTAGAATATCTAGATGAGACTATTACTGAATTTAAGAGTTACGAGCTTTTAATTCGAGTTTAAATCATATTAGGTTCAATTTTTAGGCTTAATTTTTATTATATATGAGTCTATCTCTATTTATTAAGTTTTATTATTTTATTATTTATTTTTTTCGAAGCTTGAACTTTTTTAGAAATTTTATGTCAACAAAAAAGTTTAATGTAAAACTATCTCTAGTTTAGATTAATTAGATTTTCGGAATATTTAAGGGCTTTATTTGGATGTACTTAGTTAGCCTATATAAAGGCTTTTTCATTGTACACAAATCAATCAATAAATTCAGTAACTTCTCTCTTTAAGTTAATAAAATTCTCTTTGAGTTTTTTTTTTCGAGAATTTCTCTTAAATTTTCTTTTAGAAGAGTTTTAACAATCTTCATATTTTGGATATCATCTTCAAATTTTTTCTTATCAAAATTTCTTTCTATCTATCTTTTTCATATTAAGTTAATTAGAGCCGTTTAAAGGTGTTGTGAATTCATATAGTTTTCAAGGTTCTTTAGGAATTCTACACATCATTTTCCATCTTTTCCATCTATCGTGTTTTGTTTCTTTTTTATTATGTTATATTCTTATTTAATTGTTTCTAATCTTTTATTTGAATTCCGTGTTCTTTTTCTATCATAATTATTTGTTTTAATTGCTACCCTTTTGATTCTTAAATCTGACTTGGATTTATTTGCATTTCAAGTTGTATCAAACTTCAAATTTTCTTTCTTTCATCTGGAGCCCTAGTCTAAATCCATGACTTGGACAAACTTGTGGTCCTATTCCACATCTATGCATCCTTATTATTTGGTATCAATTTCTTAGGCTTTTTTGTATTCTTTATAAATTTATTTCCAGTAAAGTAGCCTCAAAATAGTTTTTTACTTAGAAAAATTTTGCAAAAAGAATATGTTTCAGTGGGTAAACAATTTCTAAATAATTTTAAACGTTTCATAATAATTCTTGACACTATCTTAGAATATTCAAAAAAAAAATTCTCACAAAAAAGTGATAGAAAATGAAAAATAGAAAAATAAGAAATATATTTTGTGGGTGAAATTTTGTGTCAAAACTTTTTGTATTGGATATGCATTATTTGAGGAGGCTCCAGTTTAAATTTTTTAATTTTTTGAAATCAGGAACATCTCGAATAGAGTTTGTCAAGCTGCTTTACAATTTTTGGGTTTGTGGCAATTTTCACTGACTCTTAACCTTAGTTTTCATTTGTTTTTTTTTTCTTTTTATTGGTCCTTTACACATTCTAACACTTTATTATTTCTTATGTTGGTGGGTTAAAGCACATTGCACATTCCTTGTTTTGTGTAGCACAATTTTTTTGTATCTTGTCAATTTTGGACTCCTAGTGTCATTAGGTTTGCTTTGCTAGATTGATTCTTACACTCCTAGTGTCATTAGGTTTGCTTTGTTAGATTGATTCTTACACATTTTGATTTGTTAATATAAACACTTTTAAAAGATTCACAAGGATGATTCTTACCTCATTGAGAGTAATTTTATTTTTGAGTGCATAATAGTGAGGTTTGCTTAATTTTTCATTTCTTGAGTGTTATGTTCTTTTCAGGATTTCACAATTATTCGTGATAGTATGATCAAAAAGTTGAAAAGGGATCAAAAGATTGAAGATGCTCAAGATCAACAATGAGATAATATTCTAGACATAATTAGCAAAAAGTTGGCTCGTCTAAGTACCCAACTTGAGTGTTTGACTCATAATTGGGGTGATGATGATGGTGTTGAGCTTGAACAGCTTTGTACTTGTGGAAATAATCTTAGTCATGTCCCTTGTGCTAATGATGAGACTTTGGTTAATAATGATCATGAGCTGCATTTTTTAGCTAAACCAAAGTTCTTTATTTCACAATCTCGTGGAAAGAATGATTCAGAGGCTTATTATGACGGGAAAGTTGGGTATAAATTAGTATGTCAATTCAAGAGAAATGGCTAAACGAAAGGAGGAATATGATTGATCTCTCACCTGTTATGTAATGTTATTGGTGTAGTTTAAATAATTATTAGAGTTTCCGATATCCAATTCAATATCTAACTAGAGAAGAAAGTAAGTATGACTTTGTACTTTTTATTGGCTTTTACTCTAGTGAAAAAGAGTTCTGTGATGGTGAACTTTGTGAACCAGAAAAACATGATTGTAAGAATTTTTTCCTCGAATCTATGAATTTATAATGAGATAGAAACATCATGTTTTCCTACTGAGATGTATTATATTGAACTGAATATTCAAAATACTTTGAAAGGATATAGGAAGTGAGAAAAAATTATGTGAAAAGACAAAGAGAAAAGAGACCTTAAATGATAAAAATTTACTTGATGGTTTACTTTTGGTGGGTGAAAGAGGTAAATTTGGAGAGTTTTCAAGTGAGAAAAGAAAATGAAAAGCAAGAAAAAGACCCATGCAAAAGTGAGGAATGGTTATGTTTTAACTAACCATAACTCGAATTTGTTTAGTGGTGTTTCTTCGTTATATGATTTCAAGGATTCATTGACGAGCTTTTAATTAAATTACTCTATCATTGATAGACGATTTTACTTGTGAGAGAGAGGTAAGTTGAATATTGATAATTCTACATAAGTGCTACAAGGTAAGAAAGATAAGGAAACATTAGAAATTGAATTAAGAAGGCATACCTTGAATGTGTTTTTGTAAGTATGCTATTGATTTTGTTTTAAAAATAATTCCTTACGGTATACTTTCTTACATTAAACCTTGGTCTGAAAGTTTCATTATGGGTATATCTAGGTTTGTAAGTGATACTTTTGTTGTATGTGATAGATTTATTAAAAAAATTTATGCATTTGCTAATAGAATTATCTAACTTAAATCTTAAAAAATGAATTTACACATAATAATCTTAACCTTCTTGATTTTAATTATTATGTGAAATTGTTGACTCATTGTTGGAAATAGGTTATTTTTTACTTGAACACCCATGTACCTAACTATTTTTTGTTTAGTGTTGATAAATTGCTTTTAAAGGAGACGTACTTGATCGAAGTTGATTTGAAAGATCAAAGTTATGTCTTTGATCTTGGAGATAGTTTTGGTACACAAGAAAGCTTATATAAGTATTTTTTAGATTTTATTTTTATGAATTCTGATCCCTTTTCTTTTTATGTAGCTAAAGATTTGAGGACAAATCTTCTTGAGAAAGGGAGAATGATACGAGTCTTAAGGCCCAATTTCAGGTCCATGGATATGATGGGCTTAGTTTTCCTCAAGGCTCAATAATGAGATCTAAATTCAAGCATTTGAAGTAAAAAAAAAATCAACTTATTCATTTAAGACTTTATCACGAAAAAATTTCGAGAATTAAAGTTGAAGATAGAGACGATAAACTTTGGAATTCAATATTGAGCGAGGATGAATTAGAAGTTACAAATTATTTCTTGAACTTAAAATCTCAATCCATGATGACAAGCCTATGTGGAAAATGTTAACAAGCTTAGATGTTACACTTCAAGGACCTTAATCAAGCCCACACGCCTAGCCATATATAATTAGTTGACTTGTGGTGCATTTTTGGATGGGATCTAAGCATTTCTAGGTCAATATGTTTGCATATCAATCAAAGATATGTCTCTTAGCTTTGCACTTCACTTTGAATCATCGATTTCAAATTCATTAACACAAGTTATGATCGTTTTAGTGAAGGTTGTGTGAGCAGAATTTTTAGATGAAATTAATTAAGAAATTAAGGGTTTCAGGCTTTTAATTTGAGTTTAAATCATATTGGGTTCGATTTTTAAGCTTAATTTTTATTATATATGAGTTCAATATTGTATTTATTAAGTTTTATTATTTTATTATTTATTTATTCTGATTATTGGATTTTTTAGGAGTTTTTTTTATCAATAAGAAAGTTTAATTTAAAACTAGTTCTTGTTTAGATTATTTAGATTTTCAGTATCTTTGATAGCTTTATTTGGATGTAATCAGCTAGCCTATATAAATGACTCTTCATTATACACAATTCAATCAATTAATTCAAAATTTTCGCCCTTTGAGTTAATAAAATTCTCTTTGAGTTTTTCTTTTAAAGAATTCCTCTTGAGTTTTCTTTTGGAAGAATTTTAATAATCTTTTCATATTTTGGAGATCATATTCAAGCTTTTTCTTGTCAATATTTTTTAGGGAAAATTAAAATCATTTTAAGGGGGTTGTGGATTCATATGGTTTTCAAGTCTCCTTAAGACTTTTACACGCCACTTTCTATTTTTTTTTCATTTATCTTGTTTCGTTTCTTTGTTATTTTATTTTATTCTTATTTAATTGTTTCTAATTGATTTAGGTTCTTTATTCTTTTTAATTTCTTAACAAAATTTTTATAGGTATTACTATCATGCTGTAAGAAAAAAAAATAAAATAAATTCTTCGACTTCAGATTTGTGGTCCCAAATCTACTATTCCGGTTTCATTGAAAATGGGCTTTACAAATATCATGCATTTAGATCCGACAATCGAGTCGGGTGTAGGGTGTCACACTTGCATGAAGAAAAACCCGAGGGTCTTTCTGTCTTATCGATTCTTTCACAACACAGTCTCGAGAAAGACGGTCAAGTAGTTGGCACTAAACGTTTATCTGATCGTTGTCAATTGGCCTCCAACTAAATTTTTTCAATGCCCAGGGGAGTTTATCAATGGTGGGTATCTGACGACTAGTGATTTGACTAACCCTTGCAAATTGCTTGTACCCGGATTCAATTTGTTCAATTCAGACATCCAATTATATATTCAACGATGTCACAAGGGAGGTTCGACCAATCAAGCCCCTTGTTTTTCTAGTTTTCAACTCTTTGAATTCCATCCTTCCTTATGATAATAATTTTCTAATATTGTTCCTCTACTAGTAACAGTCATAACTAAAAAAACAAAAGTAGATTAATAAAAAAGAGAATTATGCATTGTTTTTATTCATATGTTCATTATAATGTCTATATTTATAGAGATAAAATTTAGAATTCTAATTCTAATAGACACCAAAATGCTAAAACTATAAAATATAGAATTCTAATTCTAATAGGCATCAAAATACTAAAACTAAAATTTTATTATTCTAATCTTAACATATATCAAAGAAGAAAGAATAAGTAAGACAAGTCCATAATTGAAGAGAAAAATATCCAAAAGTAAAGCAAGGTCAAGTCTTTCTTGAGCTTATTGCCTGGCATAGAATAGAAAAGCAATTGGAAAAAACATCAACAGGGGCAGAGGACTGAGGGTGAGACATGAGTTTGTGCAAACAAGAGAGTGATGAAAGAAAGAGAGAGAACTTAAAGCATTACTTTGAAAGGCGCAGTGGAAGCAACATATCTCTATCTTTTTACTCCTTTATCCTTAAGGCATTGAGCAAATTATTAGAATAGAGCACACCAGTACAAATTAGATCAGAGCGCACCAACTCGATCAGAAACCTAATCTTGTTCAAACCAAGCTTTGAGAAGGAAAAAAGAAACTAAGAAACCAATAACTTGTGAGTTTCCTCTTGTCCGGTTATTTACTATTTTGTTTTTAGGGTAAGTTTGGCTATTTTTCATTTAGGTTACCAAAAAAAAATCATTTCATTTTAATTGCCTAAACATTAAATCCCTAACACAATTGATTATGCTCACCATGTCATAATTTTACACTTTTTTTTATCCCTACCACTATTCATCATCTTCTTCCTTAATTCGTTTTTTCCCTACATGCCACCCTTGCTTCTGCCATTCTTCTTTTTCTTCTTCATTTACTCCCTACTTCTAACCACTGCATGAAAATTCATAAAAAAAATTAATCTACATTAAACACAACAGGATTATCTATTAAAATGATGTATTAGATTTGAGAAAGAGCCTAAAACATAACAAATTTATTCCCAAAGATGATGAAAACATTTTGGTCACCAATCATTATTAGCTAAAATGATGGAAACTGTCATCTACAAACAAATGGGTCACCAACTATTGGCGTGTTTTTGTTTTGGTCACTTAGGTTTAAAATTTTCTTAGTCACTAACGTTATCGAAATTTAATATTTTGGTCACTCATATGTTAAATCACTAATGGAATGCTGAAATTGTCATTTTTCATTGGCAAAATAACAAATTTAGCGCATCAATTTTTATAGATTCTATTAATTTGGTTCTAATTCTAAAAAAATCATATACATCGTGTCAATTTAGTCTTGATTCTTTAAATTTCAAAATTCAAAATTTTAAAAAATAAAAAAATTAAAAAATTTAAGCTTTCATTTTTCGATAAAAATACATAAGATTTTATAAAATACATATAAAATTATAAAAAATACATAAAAAATTAAAAATAAATGAATATTCATTTTCTCTTTTTCTAACGTGCCATCAAACTAGAAATAGGTTGTGGAGTTCCTGTCATTCTTACTTATATATCCCCAATCATTTTTGCCCTCAAACGCAATAAACTCGTTCTAGGTAGCAACTTAAAGACATCGATTCTTACCATTTTTTTACCTCAAGTTATAATTTTTGATCCCACTAAACATGGTGGTCATCGATGTTGAAAGAAAGGAAAAGTTGAATTTGCTTAAGCTTTTTCATGGTTTTTTTTCCTTAAATTTTTTATTTATAAAACTATTTTTAATAAATTATGTCATGTTAGAAAATGAGACAAATAAATATTCATTTATTTATAAATCTTTTCCATAATTTTATATGTATTTTTTTATTAAAATCTTATATATTTTTATCAAAAAGTGCACGTTTAAATAAAATATTAAGTTTTTGAATTTTAATTTTGAAATTTTAAGAATCAAGACTAAATTGACTTAATGTGTAAAGTTGAGGGTTAAATTTATTAGAATTAGGACCAAATTGATAGAATTTGTAAAAGTTGGAGGACTATATTTGTGATTATGCCAATAAAAATGACTAAGTCAGCAATACGTTAATGATTTAAGGGACGAACGACCAAAATATTTAATTTTAATAACATTAATGACTAAAATAAAAGAAATTTAAATCTAAATGACCAAACATGAGTGACTATTTATAAGTTTCCTAAAAAAAAGAAAAAAGTGTGGTCGCAATGACATGGTGGAACAACACATTCTGTCGTTGTGGGATAGTTTGGGATAGAGGTGATCATGGGTTGGGCTACCCGGCCCAACCCGAAGGCCAGTTCAAAAAATAGGAGGGTTCGGGTAAAAATATAGGCCCAAAATATGGGTTTGGGCAAAAAATGAGGCCCGTTTAGAAAACGGGCCAGGCCTCGGGTAAATTTTTTTTTGCCCGGGCCCGACCCGGACCGGATCATATATTAAATATATATTTCTTTTTATTTTTAATCAAATATGCTTTTTAAGTTAAAAATTTTAACTTTCATTTCATGCTTCACTTTCTCCGTTTGTGCCCTTCCTTTTTTCCCAATTCTAAAAGCTTCAAAATCCCTAAGCCCTAACTCACCACCTCCACCGATCCACTTCCACCCAATTCCAGAATCAAGATTCAAAATCCCAAATTCTAGAATCCAGTAGCTAGCCCTTGTATTTCGTCAATAGAAATTCGCGTAAGTCTGGTATTTCTTTCTTTTTCTTCTTATTCTTTTTTTTAGTTCATTACTTCATTTTGCCAACAATGAAAAAGACCAGTAGCTAAAAAAGATTTTGGTATTTCTTTCTTTTTTCTTCTTCTTCTTATTCTAATCAAGTTTAGGTAAATATTAATTCATGTGTGAAGATTCTGGTATTTCTTTCTTTTTTCTTTTTTTCTTTTTACTTCATTTTTGTAATTATTATTTGTTTGGATTGTAGATAAAAAAGAAACGTGAGCTTCTGAAGGGATTGGATCGGATTTTTTAGTGTCTCTTCGCCCTTCGGTAATATTTTCGTTTTCTAGAACCTCAAAAAGATACTTTTTTAACTGCTTTATGATCATAATATCTATATGTTGATGCTTCATGTTTAGCTATATCGATCTGTGTTGTCTGTTTATATGTTATTTTGTTGTTTATACTGTTTGGTTAAACTAGAGCTTGATTTGATCATGGTAATCTCTGTTTTCCAGACTCATTTTTTGAGTTTTAGATATGGGAATGTGTCCAACACGAGTGTCCGACATGAGTATTGCTTAAGAAAAATAAAAACTCGAACATAGATAGTTTGCTTAAAGTTCTATGTATCTGTTGACTAGGTATGTTTCATGATGACTAATCCAATCACGAACATGTATCAATGGAACATTCATAAGCAAAGAGCTCATACAATTTCAAATGTTCATGCTTTCACTTTGATGGTAGTTGGACTTGGATTTTAGGAGTTGAATCATTTCTGTATTCATTGTTCCTTGTTCCTATGTTACTTGGATTTCTGTTTGACTGTTGGATATGAGTATGTGCTTGACACGGGTGTGTTCAACTTTTTTTAAGTGTTTCATGTACATGCACTCCCTAGAAAAGAGCATGTAGATATCGAAAATTGAATTCGATATATTTACATTAACCAACTCTATTGAACTCGTAGATTATTCAGAATTTTGAAATTTATCATATGAAATTTCACATGCTACTGATGCCATCCCTAGTTAGAGCACATGATTAGAAACAAAACTAATTTATGTCTGAAATTAGGAGGGGGACAAAGGAGAATAAATTAAGCAGAAAATAACAAAAATTAGGACAAAATAAAGCCAAAATCAATTTCCAAACAAAAAAGTCAAATAGACAAGTTTTGATGTCTTTATCAAAAGCTTAGCTGTTATTTATCATTATGCTAAATATTTAAGCACACCATGAACGTAAATCCTAAATGTGTGCTTCTAAAAAATGGGTCCCTTTCAATGCAAATCCAAATTGCAACCACTATTATAAGTTCTTTTTCTAGGTTTTATTTTGGGGAATATAAAATCAATTAAACTGAATGTATCTCTTTGGGTTTTCTTCCCTTTTCCAGACAAGCCAATTTTTGTACTTTTCACTCAAAAAATAATTCATTGATAATTATCTATAATTAGATAGGATGTAAAATATTTCAGTCTATTTAATTTTATATTTTTATTTAAAATTTTGATACTATAATATGTAGTTTTATGAAGCCATAAAATTACAGTGCTAAACCTGCAACTTGTTGTAAAGCATCCTATACTGTTATCACTGGTTAGTCCATGTGAACTTGGTTTGATTCTCCATACCTAACCCGGTTCTTCGCGTCTTCTATGTTATTGCAAAACAACAATCTGACCGGCCGTATAATTGATATTTATATGTTTGTCTTTTCTATATATATGTAAATGTGTCAGATTCTGACACACATTTTCTCCCTTTTTCTCTATCTTTCTTGTGTTATGCCAATCATGCATTATATACAATTAATTTTAAGTTGGGCTAATATTTTATGATAGTAAATAATAATATGGAATAATTCATATATTATATACAATTGTTGAACAATAATATAATCTTTTGGTTTATTTGGATTTCAGAACTTGAGTTTTTATGACCATGGCTAGTTCGAACACTCCTATACCTATGGACGATGGGTTTAATGAGTATGAAAGTGATTTCAAACTTCAAAAGTCTACCACTTCAAAGCTGTGGGATGAAATGACAAAGCTTGAATGCGAGAACAAAAATGAATTGAAGGCACAATGTAATCACTGTAAGACTATCTTCTCTGCTAAATCTCCTAGTAGAACCTCTCATTTAAGATGTCATCTAAATAACTGTTTGAAAAAAGTTAATAAGGACATCACTTAATACACCATAGCCACTCAACCATCATTAGAAGGTGTTCCATCTATAAAAAACTACAAGTTTGATGCTGATGAGTGTCGTAAAGCTATTTATACTTTTCTTGTGTATGCAAGCATTCATTTAGGACAGTTGAAGAACCAAGATTTAGATACATGATGAGAATTGCTAGTTCTAATTTTAAGAATATAAGTAGGCATATAGCTGTTAGGGATGTTCCAATGTATTATGCAAAAGAAAGAGATCGTGTTAAAGAAGAGTTGGCTAAAGCACCTGGTTTAATTTGTATAACTTCCGATAATTAGAACTCGGAGTATACTAATAATGAATATATTTGCATTACTGCTCATTGGATTGACAAAGATTGGAAGCTACAAAAGAGAATTATAAGGTTTAGAGCTTTATTTCCTCCGTATGATGGTTTGAACATAGCAGGTGAACTTGTTTTATGTTCATCTCAATGGGGTATAGACAACAAAATTTTTAGCATCACTTTGGATAATGTGTAACACCCCGAACCCGAAACCGACACCGGAGTCGGACACGAGGTGTTAACTGACTTTAACCCCTTATAAAATTTATTTTCCAGACACTTCCCAATCTGTGTACCAGTCGTTTTAAAAATCATATCTTGAGTTTCGTAACTCGAAAATCAGTTTCGTGATTTTTCCCAGAAACTAGACTCATGTGCCCATCTATGTATTTTTTTCTAGAATTTTTGGTCAGGCCAATTAGTACAGTTTATTAGTCAAAGTCTCCCATGTTGCAGGGGTCGACTACACTGACCTTTGCCCATTACGACTTGGATATCTCCCTGCACGGGGCTTCAATACTGATGCCGTTTGTTTCTATGAAAACTAGACTCAGAGAGGAATCTGTACATATATGGTACGACCCCTAATTATCTCTGGTTAATTTATAATGAATTTCCAAAGTCGGAGCAGGAAATCCAGAAACCGTTCTGGCCCTGTCCCACAAAAATCTGATTATCTCTTAATATACTGCCCATATGATCTTTTCGTTACTTCCTCATGAAACAGACTCATCGAGCTTCGATTACATAATTTATTCATCAATTAATTCTACTCCTACTATTTTTAGTGATTTTTCAATCTCATGACACTGCTGCTGCCAGCATCTGTTACGAAAGTAACTAGGTCCATTTCATGCCTACCCTTGATCCAACTCAATCGAACATTCGTGCCATTTTCGCATGGCTTAAAGTTTACATGCCAAAGTTCAAACACAACGTAATAGCTTATACATGCCAAAATGTTCTTCTAAGCCAACTAAGAAGAAAGTACCAAAACTTGCTATCCGGTGTGATGACTTCGATGACGGCCTGACCCCGCAAAAATAGATGAGTCCAAGCAACCTATAATGGGTGACAAGGAAACACCGAGTGAGTTTATAACTCAGTAAGTCATAAGCAATGCACTACCATCCATCAATAACATTATCACAAGAGGAAACAAAATGGAACGAGACAATTTACTCCATCCATACCGAACCATACCATAGTTCCTCCAACCTATCGATTCCGTTTCATATCAATTCATGCATTCACATTCCATATACTCATCAATAGGACATTGAGGCATTTTCATAAATCAATTTATTTTCGTTACAATCAAACGACTAAACGGCCTTTCACCCATCCTACGATAAATTTTATGTACGTGACTTCAAGTATATTTGTCACATAGGTTCAAACTTACCGAGCTCAACACCAAGTATAAGCATAGCACCTATTAGCCATGTACTCAAGACACTTACCCGATCCGCTGTCCGCGATCGACTCAATAGTGTCGCACACATAGTGTCCATAATGATTCACGAATGTATATTGAGTCCGCACACTCAGTGCTATATAATCAACTCGCACACTTAGTGCTACGTAATCAAATCGCACACTTAGTGCTACATAGTCAAACTCGCACACTTAGTGCATCATATTCATTTCGCACACTTAGTGCAACATAGTCAAATCGCACACTTAGTGCTGTACAATTTAATCCCGCGCACTTAGCGCCAATCTCATGGTCATAAATGGTTATACCCGCACGTTTAGTGCCGAGATCAACAACTCAGTACATCTTACCTCTTTTCATTCAACAATTTCATCATCACATACGTACATGCATATATATATATGTATATTTATTCATTCCATTCAGCATCAATACATAAACATTATGACCATTTGAAATGATACCAACTACATGCTTAATGACTTACTTTATGTTGGGTAAAATAATTCCGAGTCGGCTACTCGATGACCTTCGATTTCCCCTTGTTGGACGCCTCTCCTTTAGGTTCTTGAGCTTAAATAAACAAATCAACTAGTTTAATTACCTTGCTAGTTATTTATAAAAATACACATATCATCCCAACTCGACACAAGAGTCAAATTCATCACTCAAACATTCACACCAATCTATTTGAATATTTTGGCCGAAACCCTCAATTGGCTATCATAGCCTTAATATTTCAATATAAACATGTATACATCAAAGGCAATTTTAAACACTTAACCCTTATACTCAATAATGAAACCAAACCGTATACCTAATTATTAAACACATCACTTCCAAATGCATGTATTAACTAACATATATCCAATCCACATGCCAAGTTACCATGAATAAATTAAACTTATATATATATATATAACCTTTCATACCCTTGTATCTAATGTCATAAGAATAGCCGAATGTCCAAATTAACCAAGCTTAAAGATTCAACCTTCAACACTTTAATATTCCACAACCTATTCTTCAAGGCTTCAAATATAAAGTGATTAACATTTATACTCTTATGCCGAATTAGCTAACACTTTTAATCCATAGCCGAATGTCATTAAACCTAAACCACCATGAAAATTTTACTTATCACCTCATACCTTATTATCAAATTGAACTAATTATGCTTATAAAAATGATATCAAACCGAAACCTTTTGATAATTAAGCCTCTAATTATTTATTTCAATTACCCAAACGAAATTTTCTCACATTTAACACTTATTTACCAACCAATTGTTGAAGACGAACAAAATCTCATTTCCTCCCTTGACAACCACAACTGAAAGCTCAAATCAACCTACTTGGCCAAACATCAAACCTCCTAACAATCAAAACTTACGCCATGGAATGATTAGAACTTGGACTAACCATCTTCTTTATACAAAATTTTCCAAGGGTTTCAAGGTACTTACCTCTTCTTAATCCTCATCCAAATCGAACATAAGCAAGAGAACTCTTTCTTCTTCCTTTGATTTTTCGGTCAAGAAGAGCAAAGAGGATGAAGCCTTTTTTTTTCTTCTAGTTTCGGCAAAATAGGGGAGCAAGGATGAAACAACTTTGGTTTCTCCTCCCACTCCCCTCATATTTTATTGTTCTTAACACAACATGTTGTCATAAACTTTTTAGAATATGTTTTACCCATCACCATTTGCCTATCCACTTTGTCATGGCCGGCCACTACTATTTAGGGAGGGGGAATTTGACATGCAAGTCCCCTTTTTCTTCCACATGCACTAATAGGTCCTCATGCATTGACCTATCACATTTTAAAATTTTCTCATATAAGTCCTATTGACTAAATTCACATGCAATCGACTAAATCGAAGCTTGAAATTTTCACACATTCATGATTACATATTCTAGACAATAAACATCACATTCAAACCTTTCGGTGACTCGGTTTAGCGGTCCCGAAACCACTCCCCGACTAGGGTCAATTTTGGGCTGTCACAACTCTCCCTCACTTAAGAAATTTTCGTCCTCGAAAATCTTACCGGTAAATAGGTTTGGATATCGTTCTTTCATCGAGCTCTCGGGTTCCCAGGTTGCTTCCTCGATCCCGTGTTTGAGCCACAACACCTTAACCAACGGAACCCTTTTATTTCGCAACTCTTTCACTTCACGAGCTAGGATACGAATCGGTTCTTCTTCATAGCTCAAGTCAGATTGAATTTCAACTTCTGAGGGATTAATCACATGTGACGGATCGGATCTATAACGTCGAAGCATTGAAACATGGAAGACATCGTGCATCCTTTCAAGTTCAGGGGGCAAAATCAATCTATATGCAACCGGCCCCACTCGTTCGGAAATTTCGTACGGCCCAATGAATCTTGGGCTCAACTTGCCTTTACGGCCAAATCTGAGTACCTTCTTCTAAGGTGACACTTTAAGAAACACTTTATCTCCCACCTGATATTCAATGTCCTTTCGTTTTAAATCCGCATATGATTTTTGACGATCTGTGGCTACCTTCAGACTTTCGCGGATTACCTTTACTTTTTGTTCGGCATCTTTAATCAAATCAACTCCGAAAATTTTACTTTCACCAAGCTCGGTCCAAAACAATGGCGTACGGCATTTACGACCGTACAAAGCCTCATAAGGTGCCATCTTAATACTTGATTGAAAACTATTGTTGTAAGCGAATTCAATCAAAGGTAAATACCGTTCCCATGAACTACTGAACTCGAGGATACAACATCTCAACATATCCTCAAGTATCTGAATTATCCGCTCGGATTGACCATCGGTTTGGGGGTGAAAAGCGGTGCTAAATTGCAGCTTGGTACCCAAAGCTTCTTGCAATTTCTTCCAAAATCGTGAGGTGAATCTCGGATCTCTATCCGACACGATAGAAATAGGTACTCCATGTAATCTCACAATCTGAGAGACATACAATTCGGCTAGTTTATCCAATGAAAGATCCGTACGCACGGGGATAAAGTGAGCCGACTTAATCAGCCTATCAACAACAACCCAAATCGCATCCTTCTTACTTGCGGACAATGGCAGTCCGGACACAAAGTCCATTGTGACTCGGTCCCATTTCCACTCGGGTATCATGATCGGCTGAAGTAACCCTGAAGGCACTTGATGTTCCGCTTTCACTTGTTGACATATTAAACATCTCGAAACAAAGTCGGAGATGTCTCGTTTCATACCATGCCACCAAAACCGACGTTTCAAGTCGTTGTACATTTTCGTGCTCCCCGGGTGAATTGACATTCGGCTACAATGGGCTTCGTTCAGAATCATCGGAATAAGTTCCGAATTCCTTGGAATACACAAACAACTTCTAAACCTCAAACAACCATCATCATCAATCTGAAACTCCGATTCCTTGTTCGGAACACACTCAGCTTGTTTTGCAACCAATTCATCATCGACTTTCTGAGCTTCACGAATTTGATGAGTCAATAATGGTTTGGCTTTTAATTCCGCTACTAACACATTGTCAGGTAGAACAGACAAGTGTACATTCATCGCTCGCAAAGCAAACAGTGATTTCTGGCTTAAGGCGTCCGCAACCACATTAGCCTTTCCCGGGTGGTAATCAATGACAAGCTCGTAATCTTTCAACAACTCAAGCCAACGTCTTTGTCGCAGATTCAAGTCTCGTTGAGTCATCAAATATTTGAGACTTTTGTGATCCGAAAACACATGGCACTTCTCACCAAACAAATAATGTCGCCATATTTTCAATGCAAACACAATGGCGGCTAGTTCGAGATCATGGGTCGGATAATTTCTCTCGTGTGGCTTCAATTGTCTCGACGCATAGGCCACAACTCGACCTTCTTGCATCAATACGCAACCCAACCCAAGTAGGGATGCGTCACTATAAATGACAAACTCTTTACCCGATTCGGGTTGCACCAAAATTGGAGCTTCAGTCAAATGAGTTTTCAGTTGATCGAAGCTTTTCTGACATTTCTCCGTCCATTCGAACTTAACATCCTTTTGAAGTAGCTTCGTCATTGGTGTGGCTATCATCGAGAAACCTTTGACAAATCGTCGGTAATAACCGGCGAGCCCTAGAAAGCTCCGGACTTCGGTAACATTTCTCGGAGGCTTCCAGTTAAGTATGGCTGAAATTTTGCTCGGGTCAACTCGAATACCCGATGCGGATACCACATGACCCAAGAAGCTAACCTCTCTTAACCAGAACTCACACTTACTAAACTTAGCATATAACTGCTTATCCCGCAAAATTTGCAACACTAGCCTCAGATGCTCAGCATGTTCGGTCTCATCTCTTGAATAGACCAAGATGTCATCAATAAACACAACTACGAACCGATCCAAATACGGCCTGAAGATCCGATTCATCAAATCCATAAACACCGCAGGGGCATTAGTGAGCCCAAACGGCATCACTAAGAACTCGTAGTGACCGTACCTCGTTCTGAAAGCAGTTTTGGGTACGTCCGAATCTCGAATCCGCAACTGATAATAACCCGATCTCAAATCTATCTTTGAAAACACCGATGCTCCCTTTAATTGATCGAACAGATCATCAATACGCGGTAACGGATACTTATTCTTTATCGTCACTTTATTCAGTTGACGATAGTCAATGCACAACCTCATGGTTCCGTCCTTCTTTTTCACGAACAATACTGGTGCACCCCAAGGTGAGAAACTCGGTCGAGCGAAACCTCTATCCGTCAATTCTTGCAACTGAGCTTTCAACTCTTTTAACTCGGTTAGTGCCATACGATACGGAGCGATCGAAATTGGCGTAGTTCCAGGTACAAGCTCAATACCAAACTCTACCTCCCGAACAGGTGGCAAACCCGGTAACTCTTCAGGAAAAACATCTGGGTATTCACAAACCACCGGCACCGATTCGGGTTTCTTTTCTAACTCCTTGTCATCAAGTACATACGCGAGGTATGCTTCGCACCCTTTCCTTACATATTTCTGGGCCAACATTGCTGATATTACAGCTGGCAACCCCCTTAAGTCCGCAGACTCAACTCGGATTATTTCGTTATTTGCGCACCTCAAATCGATAGTCTTGCTTTTGCAATTCACAACCGCATCATGCGCGGTTAACCAATCCAAACCAAGAATAACATCAAACTCGTCGAACGGCAAAAGCATCAAATCGGCCGGAAAACAGGATTCTCGGATTATTAGAGGGCATCTCTTACACACTTTATCAACAAGTACGCATTGACCCAAAGGGTTTGATACTCGAATTACGAGCTCAGTAGACTCAACAGGTAGAGTCTTACTGGTTGCTAAGGTTTCGCATACATATGAATGAGTAGAACCAGGGTCAATCAATGCAATCACATTAGTATCAAAGAGAGTGAAGGTACCAGTGATGACGTCGGGGGAGGATGCCTCCTCTCGTGCGCGAATGGCATATGCTCTAGCAAGAGTACGGTTCTCGGCTCGATCGGCCGTATCAGAGGCCCCCTCTGACTACCACCCCTGCCTACTAAAATTCTCGGTGGTCTACCTCTAGATGTCACTCCACTAGGTCTTGCACCTTGAATCTTATTCTTCTCATCCAGCTCCGTGCAATCTCTAATGAAGTGGTCATTCGAACCGCATCCGTAACAGGCCCTGCTAGTAGACTTGCCCCAACATTCACCTAGGTGTCGTCTTCCACATTGGGGACATTCAGGTTTCTCGTGACGATTATTGCCCACACTAGCTACCGAAGTAGCTCGGGAGCCCATCGATGGTCTTGCCCTGATGGAAATTCCCGCAGTCGCCCTCGACTTATTAATATCCTCCCTGGACTTCTTTACAGCTGAGAACGGAGCTTTACCCGTCGATCTTTTACGATAATCTCTAGCTTCAAATTCAGCCTTCCTCTTCTCCTTTCCAAGTTCTTCCGCCTTGCAGGCTCGTTCGACTAGTGTTACGAATTCTTTTATTTCCAAAATACCCATTAGTAGCTTTAAATCTTCATTCAATCCTTCCTCGAATCTTTTGCACATAGCAACCTCATCAGCTACACACTCCCGGGCATACCTACTGAGTCTTACGAATTCATGTTCGTATTCAGATACAGTCATACGGCCTTGCTTGAGTTCCAAGAACTCCTTACGCTTCTGATCAATGAACCGTTGGCTAATAAATTTCTTTCGGAATTCCGTTTGAAAGAAGTCCCAAGTTACTCGCTCGTTCGGGACTATGGAAATCAAGGTCCTCCACCAATAGTAGGCTGAGTCTCGTAACAAAGATACAGCACATTTTAGACATTCGTCGGGTGTGCATGACAATTCATCGAACACCCAAATGGTGTTATCAAGCCAGAACTCGGCCCTTTCGGCATCATCAGTTACTATGGCCTTGAACTCCTCGGCCCCACGCTTCCTAATCAAGTCTACAGGTGGCTTACTCAGCCTCACAGGATCAGCGACTGATGGCATTACAGGCTCTTGGGGTGGATTATTCAAATTTGGGAATTGTTGGACAGCCGGGTTGGTTCGGGCATATTGCGCGACCCACTCATTCATCATGGTAAAGAAGGCTTGTTTAGCCCCCTCACCTTGATTACTCGCAGATGACTGAGGTTCAACAGGCGGCGTCCTTGTGCAGGAGCAGCCGCTACGCTCTCAACGTCATCCGCTAGGGTTCTTTCTTCACCGGGGTCCATTTACTAATCAAAACAAAAACATTTCAACCGTCAGAAGTCATCACACATTTAAACATTAACATTCGGCATGTATAGCTAGACTCATACGCGCTATGGTAGTCCTAGAACCGACTAAACCATAGCTCTGATACCAATCAAATGTAACACCCCGAACCCGAAACCGACACCGGAGTCGGACACGAGGTGTTAACTGACTTTAACCCCTTATAAAATTTATTTTCCAGACACTGCCCAATCTGTGTACCAGTCGTTTTAAAAATCATATCTTGAGTTTCGTAACTCGAAAATCAGTTTCGTGATTTTTCCCAGAAACTAGACTCATGTGCCCATCTATTTATTTTTTTCTAGAATTTTTGGTTGGGCCAATTAGTACAGTTTATTAGTCAAAGTCTCCCATGTTGCAGGGGTCGACTACACTGACCTTTGCCCATTACGACTTGGATATCTCCCTGCACGGGGCTTCAATACTGATGCCGTTTGTTTCTATGAAAACTAGACTCAGAGAGGAATCTGTACATATATGGTACGACCCCTAACTATCTCTGGTTAATTTATAATGAATTTCCAAAGTCGGAGCAGGAAATCCAGAAACCGTTCTGGCCCTGTCCCACAAAATCTGATTATCTCTTAATATACTGCCCATATGATCTTTTCGTTACTTCCTCATGAAAACAGAGTCATCGAGCTTCGATTACATAATTTATTCATCAATTAATTCCACTCCTACTATTTTTAGTGATTTTTCAATCTCATGACACTGCTGCTGCCAGCATCTGTTACGAAAGTAACTAGGTCCATTTCATGCCTACCCTTGATCCAACTCAATCGAACATTCGTGCCATTTTCGCATGGCTTAAAGTTTACATGCCAAAGTTCAAACACAACGTAATAGCTTATACATGCCAAAATGTTCTTCTAAGCCAACTAAGAAGAAAGTACCAAAACTTGCTATCCGGTGTGATGACTTCGATGACGGCCTGACCCCGCAAAAATAGATGAGTCCAAGCAACCTATAATGGGTGACAAGGAAACACCGAGTGAGTTTATAACTCAGTAAGTCATAAGCAATGCACTACCATCCATCAATAACATTATCACAAGAGGAAACAAAATGGAACGAGACAATTTACTCCATCCATACCGAACCATACCATAGTTCCTCCAACCTATCGATTCCGTTTCATTTCAATTCATGCATTCACATTCCATATACTCATCAATAGGACATTGAGGCATTTTCATAAATCAATTTATTTTCGTTACAATCAAACGACTAAACGGCCTTTCACCCATCCTACGATAAATTTTATGTACGTGACTTCAAGTATATTTGTCACATAGGTTCAAACTTACCGAGCTCAACACCAAGTATAAGCATAGCACCTATTAGCCATGTACTCAAGACACTTACCCGATCCGCTGTCCGCGATCGACTCAATAGTGTCGCACACATAGTGTCCATAATGATTCACGAATGTATATTGAGTCTGCACACTCAGTGCTATATAATCAACTCGCACACTTAGTGCTACGTAATCAAATCGCACACTTAGTGCTACATAGTCAAACTCGCACACTTAGTGCCGCATGGTCAATTCGCACACTTAGTGCATCATATTCATTTCGCACACTTAGTGCAACATAGTCAAATCGCACACTTAGTGCTGTACAATTTAATCCCGCACACTTAGCGCCAATCTCATGGTCATAAATGGTTATACCCGCACGTTTAGTGCCGAGATCAACAACTCAGTACATCTTACCTCTTTTCATTCAACAATTTCATCATCACATACGTACATGCATATATATATGTATATTTATTCATTCCATTCAGCATCAATACATAAACATTATGACCATTTGAAATGATACCAACTACATGCTTAATGACTTACTTTATGTTGGGTAAAATAATTCCGAGTCGGCTACTCGATGACCTTCGATTTCCCCTTGTTGGACGCCTCTCCTTTAGGTTCTTGAGCTTAAATAAACAAATCAACTAGTTTAATTACCTTGCTAGTTATTTATAAAAATACACATATCATCCCAACTCGACACAAGAGTCAAATTCATCACTCAAACATTCACACCAATCTATTTGAATATTTTGGCCGAAACCCTCAATTGGCTATCATAGCCTTAATATTTCAATATAAACATGTATACATCAAAGGCAATTTTAAACACTTAACCCTTATACTCAATAATGAAACCAAACCGTATACCTAATTATTAAACACATCACTTCCAAATGCATGTATTAACTAACATATATCCAATCCACATGCCAAGTTACCATGAATAAATTAAACTTATATATATATATATAACCTTTCATACCCTTGTATCTAATGTCATAAGAATAGCCGAATGTCCAAATTAACCAAGCTTAAAGATTCAACCTTCAACACTTTAATATTCCACAACCTATTCTTCAAGGCTTCAAATATAAAGTGATTAACATTTATACTCTTATGCCGAATTAGCTAACACTTTTAATCCATAGCCGAATGTCATTAAACCTAAACCACCATGAAAATTTTACTTATCACCTCATACCTTATTATCAAATTGAACTAATTATGCTTATAAAATGATATCAAACCGAAACCTTTTGATAATTAAGCCTCTAATTATTTATTTCAATTACCCAAACGAAATTTTCTCACATTTAACACTTATTTACCAACCAATTGTTGAAGACAAACAAAATCTCATTTCCTCCCTTGACAACCACAACCGAAAGCTCAAATCAACCTACTTGGCCAAACATCAAACCTCCTAACAATCAAAACTTAAGCCATGGAATGATTAGAACTTGGACTAACCATCTTCTTTATACAAAATTTTCCAAGGGTTTCAAGGTACTTACCTCTTCTTAATCCTCATCCAAATCGAACATAAGCAAGAGAACTCTTTCTTCTTCCTTTGATTTTTCGGTCAAGAAGAGCAAAGAGGATGAAGCCTTTTTTTTTTCTTCTAGTTTCGGCAAAATGGGGGAGCAAGGATGAAACAACTTTGGTTTCTCCTCCCACTCCCCTCATATTTTATTGTTCTTAACACAACATGTTGTCATAAACTTTTTATAATATGTTTTACCCATCACCATTTGCCTATCCACTTTGTCATGGCCGGCCACTACTATTTAGGGAGGGGGAATTTGACATGCAAGTCCCCTTTTTCTTCCACATGCACTAATAGGTCCTCATGCATTGACCTATCACATTTTAAAATTTTCTCATATAAGTCCTATTGACTAAATTCACATGCAATCGACTAAATCGAAGCTTGAAATTTTCACACATTCATGATTACATATTCTAGACAATAAACATCACATTCAAACCTTTCGGTGACTCGGTTTAGCGGTCTCGAAACCACTCCCCGACTAGGGTCAATTTTGGGCTGTCACATAATGCTTCTTATAATGATGTTATAGTTTCTTGTCTTAAAAATCGTTTTCGGTCAAACCGAGCTATTTTCTGTGATGGTGCTTTTTCTCAAGTTAAATGTTGTGCACATATATTGAATCTTATAGTTAAAGCTGGTTTGGAACTTGCTAAAAATGTTGTTGGTAAGACTAGAAATGGAATGAAGTACATAAAAAAGTCAGGAATTCGTAGGAAAAGATTTTATGATGTGGTCGACAAAAGTTTTCTTTTAAATGTGACCAAAAAGTTGCGTCAAGATGTGTGTGTGAGATGGAATTCTACTTATTTGATGCTTGAATCTTCTCTTTACTATAAAGATGTGCTAGATTATTGGGGCCAACGGGATAAAGATTATCAAATGTTTACACTTTCTAATGAGGAGTGGAGAAATGTTGCTATTCTTTGCAAATTTTTAAAGTCTTTTATGATGTGACTTGTGTTTTTTCTGGTTCTAATTATCCAATAGCTAATATTTATTTTAGAGGGATTTGGAAGGTTCACAAGGTCTTGCTTGATACAGTTAAAGGTCCTTATTCGTTTTTAACTCCAATGGTTAAGCAAATGCAAGAGAAATTTAATAAATATTGGGCTGAGTATTCGTTGATATTGTCATGTGCTACAATTTTAGATCCTCGTTACAAGTTGAATTATGTGCAGTATTGCTTTACTACAATCTATGGTATTCATGCTTCAGATTTTGTTAAAACCATTCTTAGTAATCTTATACTCTTGTTTGACGAGTATGTTAAGAAATCCAAATCCACGTCTTCCTCTTTGGCTGGGAGTTCTAATGTTTCGGATAAAAATCTCGTTGATTTTAGTTTGGATGAACACAATGTTAATAGTGCTGATTTTGGGGGAGATTTTGATGAGAGTGATGATTATAAATGTCATTTAAATGAATCTAGCGCTAGGAGTGAAAAGTCATAGTTGGATATTTATTTGGAAGAACTGGAGCTTGACTTGAATGGTAAAATAGATGTTTCGGATTATTGGAGCAAAAGTTCAGTTCGATACAATGAGCTTTCATTATTAGCTCGTGATCTTTTGGCAATTCCAATATCGACTGTAGCTTTCGAATCGACTTTTAGCATGGGTAAGAAAGTTATCACACCTTTGAGGAGTTCACTTAAGCCAAAAACGGTTCAAGCCGTTGTTTGCTTGAATGAATGGATGCGAGCTAAGGGATTTTCAACTGGTAATTATTATTGTCGTTTTATTTTTATAATTTTATATTATTTTTTTATCAATTTGATTATCTAATTATTTATTCTTATTTCATGCTAGAAATTGGTTGCAAGAATAATGATGACTTATGAGGATGATGTTTCTTTGATTGCTTTTTAGGTTACCTTCCTTCGTAATTGTTGACAATTTAATTTAGCTTACAATCTATAGTTTATTATAAAATTAAATATGTTGATGGGTTAATGTATAGATATTCTAGTTGGTTGATTATATTTTGCAGGTTTTTGGTGCTATTTTGGTGTTGTTGGTGATGCTGTTTTTTGTGCTGTTTGGTGCTATTTTTTGTATTGTTTGGTGTTGTTTTATTGCTGTGTTAGTGTTGTTTTGTTGTTGTTTTGGTGCTATGTTGGTGCTGTTTTGTTGCTATTTTGGTACTATTTTGTTACTATTTTTATATTTAGGTATAGGTACATGTTTAACATGAATATAAGCTTTCCCCTATACCATACAACAAAGGTCATATTCTCACATTAGTATCTTCTTTGAAATGTCCATTATATATTTGACATGAATATGTTAGGCAAAAAAAAAAAATGTAGACTAATCCATTTATGATGCAAATGTCATTGTTTAATTAAAACTAACATGAAACTTTTTAAGTGGTATTTCTTTGGGTATATTATGTTAAGTTAGGCCAAAAGAAAAACCATAATAGAACGTATGAGGTGCAAAAAGTACAACTTTTAAAGGTACAATTTTTTCTAATATTCTTGCAAAATGATTTATTCAAGTACATGGAAGATTTGGCATTCACACATTCTACTTTCAGTCGAATTGGTATTTCATTTTAAATATTGAGTTCCCTATGCTGTAGTAAAGATTCTTAGAACCTCATGTTAGAGTTTTAATAGTAATTTTATGATGCTGTCAGTCTTCTCTCTTTCTTTTCTTTTCCTTTCCTTGTGTCTATGAACATGTGATCTCTTTCTCTTGGATGTGTAGGTTCTATTGTTTCTTATATTTTCTTTTTAATGGTACCCCTGTTCAGATATGGAGAATTTCTCTTCATGGGGATCAGTGTGGGGATGGAGATTCAGCTGATATTGGCAGTCAACCGAAGGACTTGAACTTTACCCTTCTCTCTCCTGAACTTGCTTTGGTTACAACTTAGTCAGGAGTTGTTATGTTGTGTGGTATGAAAGTGGGATCAACCATAAACCTTAATGTTGTTTTGGTGCTGTTTTGGTGGTGTTTTATTGTTCTTTTGCAACTATTTTATTTTGGTGCTACTTGCTTTGGTCTTACAACATAATTTATGTTTTTTGTTGTCGTTTTTAATATTATTTTGATATTGTAAAACTTTTTTTTTATTAATTTGGTTATTATTTTAGTTCTATTTTGTTTCAATTTTAATATAATCACTTTTTGTTATATTTTCAATTTGTGTATTGTTTTAAGAATTATTTTAATTTATTTGTTTTTTGTTTTAATATTTGTTTTAAATTTTTTTAAAATGAAATAAGATTAAAAAAAATTAATATAGGCCGGGCCGGGCCAGGCCAGACCGAGCTCGAGCTTAACAATTTTCTTTAGGGTAAGGCTTGGACAAATTATTAGGCCCATATTTCGGGCCAGGCCAGACCTGAGCCTAGACAATGGACTTAAAAATTTATTTGGGCCCGACCTAATCCAAACCTGACCTAACCCGACCCGGCCCGACCCATAATCACTAGAGGCCCCTAACTTCAATTACAAGTTACAACCCCAATAGCACATGATTGGTTGGGTGGGTTAAGGCAATTTCACCTTTACCTTCTTTCCACGCTCCAAGCTTAGTTTGAAAGCCCAATCATTAAGTTAGGCCCAAATAGCAAATAATCGTGTAACTCACCTCCCTCGGAATGCGCGTTGACAAAAAGCTGAACGGTGGACTGTCCAAACTCCGAAGTCAGTATTCATCTAAAGCTGTTTGCTCAACCAAAGTAGTAATTAGAAAAACTCTCTCAGCCTCTTTACTTTAATTTCCTAGAGAGGAACGAGGAGAGTTTTAAAGAAAATCCCCGGCTTTTTGCAGGTTAATTTACTAATCTTGATAACTAATTTTAAGTTCCCCTTATTTAATTTTACCTCTCCATTCATACTTTTTGTTGCCCAAAGATTTTGAAACGGATCGCTATGGCAATTGCTACGGAAGAAACCACCCGCATATGCAATCACTGGTAATTTTTTAGAATTTAATTTCAATTCCTTGAATTTTCTTCTCGATCCCCGTCCTTTTTGTTTATTTCAGCTTAAATTTGTTGCTTGATTTGTAGTATGAGATTCATTGATGCATAAAGAAATGATTAGTAATTTATGTTTTGAACAAATTAAGTTGGGAAGGGAGTGAATTTAGTTGAATAACACCTAAAATTCTCGATTATTGTTGTATTGAGTTCATGTGAATTTAGAAGAACCTTTAACGAGTACTTTTCCTTCTTAATGGTTCAGTGACAGGGCCATACCTTCTTCTAACATTGATTTGCATCATGCTCATTGCTCCCGTAATCTAGAAAGATGTAAAGTTTGTGGTGATATGATTCCCAAAAAGCATGCAGAGGAACATTTCTTAAACACCCATGCTCCGGTAGGTCTTTTCTATTTCCTTTTAAGTGAATCAATTCTGTTCGAACATGATGCGTGGCGTAACATTTGTGATTCTATTGACACCGTATCTGTTCGAGCAGGTGGCGTGTTCACTGTGCAGTGAGACAATGGAACGTGAAATTCTGGCTATTCATAAAGGTGAAATTTGCCCCCAGAGGATCGTTACTTGTGATTTTTGTGAGTTTCCATTGCCCGCCATTGATCTGGCTGAGCATCAGGTACTACATCTGTATTAATTTACATATAAAAGGATGCAATGTTAGTACTTGTTAGGTGAACTTGTTACAATGTTGCCATTGCTTTGCGATTTTAGGAAGTATGTGGGAACCGGACGGAACTGTGTCATCTGTGTAACAGATACGTTAGACTGAGAGAAAGATATAACCACGAAAGTAGGTGTACTGGTATTGCAGAAAACAATGAGGGATCTTCCAGGTATTTATGCTATAATATAATTCCCGATTGGAATGTTTGGCTAGATATTTTATTAGTTACTGCTTTTCCGTAAATTATATTTCTTTTTATAACCTTGTTATTGATGCCTTGCAATCTGGACTTGTATATAGCACCGAAGAGTTGGTACCTTGATGGTATAGGATAGCTTTTTGTACTTATTATTAATTTCATTCTCGAAAATGGGAGCTTTTAGTTCCCAATGAGTTATGTTGGAAAGTATTCATTTCAGTCTGGAGTTTAGCCATGATATGTAATCAATGTTTACATAATCCATGTGATTATTGTCGGTTAAAGTATCATGGAAGCCTATAGTAGGAGTCAGATTTCATTTCCCCTTCTACTAAAAAAATAGTCAAATTAATCCCTTTACATTAATCAAAGAGCAAACAGGTTATTTTGTTAAAAATTCCATCCATTTCCACTATTAAAAAATGGTCCCTGTATGTTGGTATGAGGTATGCAAGGCAGATCACATGTCACTATCTGGTTATTCTGTCAACCATGTCTGTTTTTAACTATACAAATGGATGAAACTTTTAATAGAAATGATTAATTTGTTCATTGATCTAACGTATAAGGATTAACTTGTCCATTTTTTGAGCAAGGGGGTAAAATGCAATTTGACTCCTAGTACAAGAGCCCTTTGGTACTTTTACTGATTATTGTCCGTTTTCCCCTCCATCTTGTCGTTCGGGAAATATGGCAAAATCTATCTAGTTTGTGTCAAGCGGTATTATAAGGGATTTACCTCTATTTTCACTAAGATTGGCGGATAAAGCCTTTTATTTTGATTATGTTGTGCACCTAACGTTGATTATACCTATAGTTTTGCTGTTTTAACTGTTGACATAACTGAAAACCGTATCAGAATGCTGCTTTTTGTTTTCTTCTCCGATTATAATTAGTTTTAATTAATATGTTTGGGACCGTTTAGGGATGTGAGGGCAGCCGAAAGGGAACAAGCTCGTCCAAGAAGGCAGGCATCGGAATATTCAAGGAGACGAATTCTATTCACAATTGCAATAACCGGCATCGCTGTTCTTCTAGGCTCACTTTTTTTCCAGAAGAAGACAGATAGCAGCCAGGTACATTAGTTGTTTATGCAAATCAGGTACATTAGTTGCAATAACCGGCATCGCGGTACATTAGTTGTTTAAGCAAATCAGGTAGAGAGCTACATATTCCATTTGTGTATCACCAAATTGTCCTCTAAGATCATATACTATTAATGCTGGCATTCAAAACTCATTCAGATTGTGATAATGTACTGCATTTTCTTCCAAATTATAACACAATAATATTTAATTATGCTAATGTACCGAGAAAATTTTGATAATTTTTTAATCTAGGGTTAATATGTAATTTACTCAATGAATTTGTCCAAAATACTTGGTACTTGAACTTTTTCTTATTTCTAATTGGTACCTAAACTTGTCGGTTACACATATTGCTACAATTTGTTAATAGCTTAATTTTTTAAGGGTTAACATAATGTCGCGTTAGCACAAATTATTGGTTTAGTGTGGAATACTCATTTTAGGTATCAAATAGGTACTTTTTGGAAAAATTTAGAAAATAAATTATATATTAATCCTTTTATCTAAAATGAATATCATATTGCTGACGTTTGAAAACACATTTAACTTCAGATTTGATTGAAAGAAAAGAGAACATAAACCTTTTTAAGGTTTATTTGCCAAGTAAATTTTAAATAAAAAATAACTATATCTTTATTAATCAGTAATCATGTAAGTTTACTTAATTTTATTCGTTTCTCTCTTTTTATTAATTAAAAAATAATAAAATTTAATTGCTATAAATTATATTTTGATTCTAATAAAATTTAAAAAGAATAAATTTAGGTTTAGTTTAACCAATTGAAAAATCAAGTATGGAATAATTAAGTGTAGAGTTTTTTATATTACTGAATTTTACATTAAAAAATTGTTTGGTATATTAATAAAATTAAGTGTTGAATATAATTGTTTGATAAAATTAATCTTGGTTTTTTTAATTATTTATATCTTAAATTTTAATATAATTAATATTGATATATTATTTTATATATTTTTCATAAAAGTTAAATATAATAATTTGGATATGTTATCGAAAGGGAGAATTTATTTTTAAAATAAAACAATGTTGATAAGTAACTATTTTTAAAATAAAATGTAAAAATTTGAAGCTGAAACCTGATATTGTGACAATAATTATTGTAGGAGTTTTATTATTATTTGAAAGAATTAGGCAAGTAATTAAAATGGTGTATCTTGGTTAAAGAATTAGGTAATTATTTTGAGTTAAAGGACACTTGGGTGCCTCCCTATAAATACTTTAAATACAATATAGAAAAGGGATTATTCTCGTTCTTAATAGACCAAACTCTTATCTCTTTTCTCTTCATTCTTACTTTTTCGGTTTTTTTGTCCAACGAGCACCACAAGATTGATTATTTTAATATGTCATCAAATGTTACAGACGTGAAAGTTAACCAAATCCAATTACAGATATGAAATTGGTAGTTGGGTAGAAATGAGTGGCATGCAGCATTTGCTTTTCACAATAACATTATTATTTTGGTAGAAGTGTTGCATTCCATTTGGTGGGAATTTGAGATCTTTCCCATTAGAATGTGACAGTTGTTTTATAGGCATAATAAAATATTACATACATGTGTTATTTGTAATATATTCAATTTGTTTGTGAAGTTTAAAAAAATTCTATATTTATATATAAAAATAAATTTAATTTTCACATAAATAAAAATAATCAATGGTTTTTATAGATTTTTTTTAGCCTTAATGGAACATGTTGGATAATTTTTCGTTGTGTCTCATTAAAGGGGACAACCGAATATTTATATACATGGTTACTGTTTATTGAATTGATGTTCTTAATCGACTCTATGTATGCTGGACACGTGTATTGTTTTGGGCTACCTATTGAACTTCGTGGCCCCTACATGCGAATTCTTTGGGTATATGCGAGCTGAAATAACGAGCTCCAGTTGCTGACTTCTCTCTGTAAGGCTTGTACATATCCATTCGGTAGGGCACAGCCGGGTTGCGGGTAGGTGGCCCAGACCTTATCTAGTTCCCAGGTCAGTGATCATAAGCACATAACAATTTAATCCCTCCTATTGGGTCTAAGGAGGGCTATAAAGTGGTGCTCATTAGAGCCATCACTTCGCATTTATACAACTTGTTGAATATGCAGCGACCACCGGGACATGATGTTAACTTTTCCACGTATACGGGTGGATTGTGTTTATTTGTATCTAACCATTGGTGCCCCTCGGTTATTTGAACCGTCAAAACGCGGGAAAGGGAAACTTTTTTAAAAGAGGGTTTTGAAAACCCTAAACTTACAATTTTAAAATTTTCCATAAACAAATTCGATTGAAGCTTTCTTTAAGGTAAATCCTAGTAACTTCCTCATAGTAGGTTTTAGTTTTCTTCAATTTTTTTTCTTTTTTTCTACATCAAAAACATGTTGAGAATGAGAAGGGTTGGTGGTCGAATAATTACCCGTTGCCTGCCATGAAAGCGTGCTTCCAAGGTCCTTGTAGAAGCTAATTTTTTCGTCTGTAATACAAAAGAAAAGGAAATGAGTCGAGTTTTGCGCGTGCGCGTGGGATCCAAATTTATAATTTTGCTTACGGATGTTCCATTCCTGAGGGGCCACACAGGCTTAGTGATACCAGTGATTGCAGCTTCTTGCTCCCCTTCCATGCTCTGGAAATTAGGTTCTACTTGCCTTTACACACTTTTTTTTGCCATCTCTTTCAAGAGTACTAGATTGCACCCAATCAACTCTGCGGGTTCTCCTGGTGGATCGCGGTGGCTTATTATATCGATTGCTATCGTCGTAACGAAGAACTACAGCTCGCGGTGTTCCAAATCTTATATTTATTAAAGGCTTAAAATCGAGGGAGCTCATCATGCTTTTACTATTTTTCTCCCCGCGATAAAGGCTAGATTAAAATTGCGAACTAATGTCCTAATATTCGGCTGAATTGGGGAAACTATATTAGGGTGAGATGTAAGCTCACCAAAAAATTTGGTTTTCCCATAGAGTGGCCTGCACCAAGCAGGGACATATGTTCATTCAAGCGATTAGTTAGGACAAATAATGGTTTAGCCTAGTTGCAAAGGTTTTGCACTGGCAATTCCTTAGTTATCAAAGATATTATAATCGTGAGAGATGTGTTTTGATACTATTTAGAGGGCCTTAACCCCAATAGGTATAAACGAGGTGATGGTAGAGAAGTTTTTGAAGCATTAGATGTAGATTCTGACAAACGGACATGGCCCTACGTAGCCAAAGATGCCAACGATTATTTGGTTCTAATCATGATAGGATTTAAAGAGGATTCTTTTATAGTTACTATAGGATGAGGGCTCGCCTCTAGATTCTAGTGGTCTCATTTCAAGCAAAAAATGATGCCAATATTAATTTTATAACTGCTCCTGTTGATACTGGGATTGTTGATGGTGCAAGCACATCTCGCAATTCAAGAAGCGGCTTTGAGGAAACTACCAATGTATCCCAGGAAATTAACAAAGCAATCGACCCGCGAGCTGCTCTGAGGGACATACACAAGAAGCGCAAGACTAATGTAGGGGCTGTTAATGTGGTCATCGGTAGCGAATAGGAGGCAGATAGTGGTAGGTTAGAGTCTTGTCATAAAAGAAGGGCAGATCATGTTGGCCTCTCTGTTAAGATGGCCGCTACTCCTATTTCTCCCCCAGCAAGCTCATAGTTTGTGGCTTGCGAAAGTTCTCTGGTTGTTAGTTGTGGTAGTTCACCCGTCATGCTCCTTTCTGTATCTCTCCTCCTCCTCTACCTCCTGCTGATGATCCATCTGCTAAAGATGATGGCGAGCTAGTCGTAGGCTATGGGAGTTTGAGCACGATGGAGTTATAGAGTATGATTGAAAAGTACAGAGCTTCCGTGCCAGAAAGTGCAAAAAGGCAGATGTGTGCCGATGAGTCATCGAGTAGTTCATAGAAGTCTACACTATCAAAGCTCAGTTTCTCTCTGTAAGCTCTATTGGCTGAGGCTACTGTGATCAGTTTGGGCTTTGATGACAATGTTGGTGGGGCAAAGACTAATCAAAAGGAGCTCGAAAAAAAATTGGAGAGTACTCACGAGCAATACCTGAAGATGATGGATGAAAGTGAAGGGCTTTATAGGCAAAACAAAGAGCTCGCTGGGAAATTGGGGCTACATAAGTGAGAAACGATGAATTATCTGGCAAGGTTACAGTTAAAGGAGAAAGAAGTAAGGCGTTGGATGCCGAGTTAACGAGAACTGCTAAATAACACAAGGCAATTGTGAGTCGAATCATTGCTGAGCATAAGGCTGCGATGGCAAGCTTAAAGCAAAAACATGTAGAAGCCTTTGAAAAATTTAAAGAGACTCTAGAAACCCAGAGCAGTCTCACTTCTAAGCTCAAGTACAACATTCTTCTGCATACTTAGGTTGTGGCTCGACCTTTTGATGCTCACAAAGTTGACTTTGACACCCTCTACGAGGTAGATATGGATCAACTTGGTTTTAATGTTTGCTTCCACTCAAGAGTTGCTTGGGATGATTTCATATCCAAGTGGAAGAACTTGAAAGATTTTTACCTTGATGAGGGTCTTTCTAAGCCGATTATTGTGCCTTTTGATAACCATAACAATACCACCACTGCCCCTGCTGAAAATATTAAAGTTGCGGAGAGGGAAGATGAGATCACTTAGGATCTTGAAGGGGGAGAAGATGCGCCTTAAATGATTGTAAACATGTATTACTCTTTTTATGATCTGAATAAGAAAATTTGAAGTTGGAAAATTTTAACTTCAGTTATTAGTGTTATGGCATTCTATCCTTCTGTGAACTCGAGCAAATTTTTGAATTTAATTTGACCTTGAACTTAATCATGTTTTAAACTTAAAGTTAAGCGAATTTTTGAACTTAAGCATATTTTGAACTAAAGCAAAATCTTAATTTGAGTAGATTTCAAACAACACTCTTCAAAATCCTTAAGCGACTTAGTACAATTCGAGTCACTAATTGCATTGGAGCCATAAGATTGGATTTGCAAACTCTTATATTGTCAGTTGGGAATGTAGGTTCGCTACTTGTGTTGGAGTTGCGGGCTTAACCCTGCAAGCTCTTAGAATATCGATTGGGAGCGTAGGTCCGCTAACTGTTTTTGGAGGTTGCGATCATGTACCGACAAACCTTTATAACATCAGCTGGAAACGTAAGTCCGCTAGCTATGTTGGAGCTGCGAGCTCTTAGAATATTAGCTGTGAGCATAGGTCCGCTATTTGTTTTTTGAGGTTGTGACCATAAACCGGCAAACCTTTATAACATCAGCTGGGAACATAGGTCTGCTAGTAGTGTTTGAGCTGTAAGCTCTTAGAATATTAGCTGGGAGTGTAGGTCTGCTAGCTATTTTTGAAGGTTACGATCATAAACTAGCAAATGTTTATATAATACAAAGTACAAGTGTTTTCAAGGAAAGTACTTTATTCAAATAGTAGGAAATTACTCATAGTACTTTTGAGGTGGCGGGGATTCCATGTTCATAGCAGAACTATTCCTTCGATCTTTGCTAGCTTGTACGCTCCATAGCCAATATTTTCTATTACCTTGTATGGCTCTTCCCAACTTGGAGCCATTTTTCCTATATGCAAAGCTGGAAAACTAGCCTCAGTATTTCTTAGGACAAGATTGCCTACTTGGAATTATTGTTTTTTTTTACCTTGGGGTTGTAGTACAGAGCTACTTGATGAGCACGTATTGTGTTCTTGATTTCTGTTGCTTCTCTGAATTCACCTGCCAATTAAGGTTTGTAATGACCCAAAATTCAGGGGCATCGAAAAAGTGAGTTATAGGGCCTCCGTCTTAGTAAATCGAGTCATAAATAATTATTAGAAGTAATTATGAGTTTAGTCGAGTGCTTAATTAGGATTTAATTAAGTGAATTTAGCCTAATTTAGTGTAAATAGTAAAAAAAGACTAAATTGAATAAAGGGTAAAAGTTTAATTGTAGATTAAAATAAAATAAAAAGGGCCAAAATGGAAATATGCCATTTAATATAGAATAAGGCGGCATAAGTGTAAGAAAAATCTTACATAAGTGTAAGAAAAATCTAAGATTTTTCTTAATTTCTTAATTATTATATTATATAATTATTATTTTATTTAAATTATAATATGAATTATAGATAAATAAATAAATAAATCTAATTGTGTGTCCAGTGTAGGGTGGTGAAGTATACAAGTGTATTGAAATAATAATTAAATAGGTACACTTGTAATATATTTAGTTATTTATTTAAAACTTAAGTAAAAGATAATAATAATAATAATAATAATAATAATAATAATAATAATAATAATTATTATTATTATTATTATGAAATAAATAAAGTAAGGACATGTGGATGATAATATACAAATGTAAAAACATATATGTGTACAATTGTAGTAAATACATTTGTTATTAAATAGATATTTATTATAATTATTATTATATTAAACTAATTAAGTTAATAAATAAATAAAGCATATAACAAAGCAAAGTAAAAAGAGAAACAAAGAAAAGAAAAGAACAAAACAATTCAAAATAGAGAAAGGAAAGGAGAAAAGAAAAAGGAAAAAGGAAAAATGACAAACTAGGGTTTGAGAGCTTAAAGCTTTAATTGGTAAGTCAATTAAGTTCTTTTTACTTAATTTTGATATTTTAAAACTTTTAAAATAAGGTTTTGATGAAATTAAGTTGATATTTTGAGAGTTCATAGGTTTTCAAGTAGGATTCATGTTGGACAATGATAAACATGTTAATTTGCATATTTTTTGTGTTTAATTTGGTTTTTTTTTAGCTGAACCTTGCTAATTAAATGCTTTTATGATTTAATCTTGTCAGGGATGCAATTAGTCAAAAACAAGCTAAAAAGGGCCAATTTGAAAGACAATCATTAAAATGGAGCCAAATCAAAAAGGTGGAGGAAGCTAAGGACACATCAAATATTTTGACTTTGTAAAAGCCAAAAATAGGAAAATCTTATTTTATTTTTGATTTTATATTAAATTAGTTTAGGCTAAATTTAGTAAACCCCATGTATATAAATAGGGGCTTTATGTTCTTAGAAAATGATCCCATTATTTTGTATTCCTACTTCTATTTGGAATTGAAATACTCTCTTTTTCCTCTTTCAAATTGGTGTGAAGCATTCTGCCATATTTCATTTGGTTTTGTTTCTTTTATAAAATTGAGCTAATTGTCTTCCAAGTGCTTTTCCTTTCCAATTCTCATCACCTTTCATACATATTCCATCATCTTCCACAAACTTTCAAGCATGAATAAATTCATGCTTCATTAAATTTTATCTTAGCTTTAGGCCGGTGTTCTTTCCGGTCAGAAATCGTGAGTTATGAATTCGTGCTAAAATTCGTCCAATCGGTATTCGTTCTTTTTCTACGTATTGGGATTGACAACTCATCCCTTAAGGATAACTCGATTACAAGTCAAAAAGTGCACGTTGGGTTGGAATCATGATAATTGGAAAAACGAGTCGGTCGTGCTGTATTTGGATCTCCGAGAATAAATCGAGGAAGAGGTGAATAGATTTAAACGACCCACGCGGTTGAGGCCGTTAATTCGAGTTGGGTTCTTCAGAATGCAAGGCTGCCGGAATCTTGAATTGGGAACACGTGTATCTTGGTTAGATAATCGGTAAGGGTTGGTTTGCAGGTTGTGTCAGAACCAGCTACGAGAGGAAGAATTAGTGGTTAGGACGTTCTT
Source organism: Gossypium hirsutum (assembly GCF_007990345.1). Classification (NCBI taxonomy): domain Eukaryota; kingdom Viridiplantae; phylum Streptophyta; class Magnoliopsida; order Malvales; family Malvaceae; genus Gossypium; species Gossypium hirsutum. The sequence goes on from NC_053424.1 coordinate 33,777,859, forward strand.
AACTGCTATAACCAGCTTATCATTTGGAGGAGAATATTAATTTTCAAGGATCGATTCTTGATATGAAATTTACCGAGTCTAAGGCTAAGGCTTATTTTATCTGTTGCAAAATTCTGAATTTATTTTCTAATTTATTTAATTAATTTTTATGCTATTTTAGTTCTCTAGTTTCTAAACATTTCAAAAACCCCCGATTTACTTTTATTTCTAATTTTTACAGGTACGATTGGAGTCGTGGGCACGACTATTTGCATGACCTTCGACACGACAAACAATCTGATCATAAGCTATACACGGAAGTTGATTATAGCATCCAATCCTTGTGGACTCGACCCTACTATCACTCTTACTACTAATTAGAGTTATTTTGTAGGAATTATATTTGGTGGTTTCGACGCCCATCAGACAAATTATGGAATTAGGGATTTAAGTGAAAGAATTTTAAGTTAGAATTAATAAAGGGTTAAATTGTGAAGTAAGCTATAAGTTTTATGTTGTAGGGACTAAATTGAGAAAAATTCAAAATTAAGAAAATATGCTGAAAAATTAATAGTTAAATTTGAGTATGGATGAAATTTGAATATAAATAGAGTGTGAATTAAATTTGAAAGTAAGTAAAATTAGTTAGGATTAAATTGGGAATAAGGTAGGAATTGATTAGAAATTCAATTATTTATTATAATTAGTGCTGTAATTAATAGTATAATTATTTTAATTTTCGTAGCTAGCAAAGAACCCGAGGCATCGACACCAAAAGGAAAAGAAAAAGTTGCGAAGAGTAATCCAACAAATCCGGTATTGTATTACTATAATTCAAGTTATTTATTATTAAGTATTAATTTTAAATTTATTTATTTTATAGTAAGTAAATATTGAGGTAAGTAATTTTATTAAATTGAATTTAGAAAATTGAATTGAATGAGAAATACGTGTTGGTATTACTATAATTCGAATTTAATTATTATTAATTGTTGAATTTTAAGTTGATATGCATGGTAAGTATTAATATTGAATTGTATGAAATTAAACTGAATTGTGATTATATGTGAATAATTGAAATGCATATTGAATTGAGAAAGTGTATTGAACTATGAATATGTGAATTGAAAATTTGATTGAAAAGTGGAAAATGATTGAATTGAAAATGTGAGAAATTGTAACTGCATTGAGATTTATATGTGATCCGGAAACCCTATTAACTAGTCGGGTTGAGTCGGATATAGTTGGCATGCCATAGGATTGGAAGTGTTCAAGGATACTTTGACCTCGAGTCGATGAGACACTGGGTGTCATATTGTTACTTCAGATAGATTTGATGAGGTACTGGGTACCACTTTACTTTAGCTAGGTCGATGAGACACTAGGTGTCAACTTTGCTTCGAACTATCCGATAGGCACTGGGTGCCAAACTGGTGTGTTTGGTTGGATCCATGCATCCGCCAAAGTCTGAGTCTGTTAATAGCGGTAATTAAAAGAAAAGTTAAGTTGAATAAAAGGAATTGGTTGAGCCATTGAAAGAAATGTAAAAATGGAACATGAATTGAAAATGTGATTTGAATGTGAGTATGAGAATGGAAAGCATGACCCATTGGTTCATGAATTAGATAATGGCTCAACATGAATGTATATGATTTCAATTGACGAATAGCTAAATTAAAATGTATGAATATATTGAGAATGACAAACTTATGTTTGAATTGGTTTAGTAAATATTAAAGTTATATGATTTAATTTATATGATTATTATGTTTATAATTTGAATAATGGTAATACCACTGAATATGAAATGCTCAGTGTATGGTTATTTTCGTGTGCAGGTTAATAGAAGTCTAGTGTCTCGGTCCAGCATTCAAATGATCCCGACTCCAGCAAAATAATTTTAGTGATATTTTCTTCCTTTAAGTGAAAGTGGTATGCACATAGGGATTTTAATGGTTATTTTAGTATGTTATATAATTTTTGTTGTAAAGAAAGGTATTTGGTATTTTGATGATTAAATTAGTGAAATGGTAGAACTTGTTATAGCATTAATATTGAATTGAAATGGTTTGAATAGTTTTAAGAGCTAATTAAATATGATAGTAGGGTTTTCATTACTTAAGTTTTTAAGTCAATATGTCATGTATGATTCAAGTATATTTGAGTATATAAATGCATTGGTTGAAATACTGGAATTGGTTTAGTTGAGATTTGAAATTGCAGGGAAGGTTAGATATTTATAAAGGGGTTATATTGAATTTTTATTTTAAAAAAATTAATAATGAAAAAATAATGAATGAATGAAGCCAATTAGTAAAAAATTATATGAATTTATGATTATTCTATAACATGTTTGTTATTTATTTAAGAATTATTTGTAAATTATTCGATATGTCCGGTAATGCCTCGTAACCCTATTCCAGCGACGATTTAGGGTTAAAGGGTGTTACAATTATTAGTATCAGAGCTATCAGGTTTAGTCGATTCTCGGCTTAAACTGGGCTTGGAATTGAGTCTAAAAGTACATGCCACTAATGAGTCAAAATTGAGTCGGGATTTTTGGATGCTGACCTATTTAATTGTTTTTGTTTTAGAGATTAAAAATGTCAGATGAAAGAATAAATGAAACTGATCAAGAAATATACATTAGAGATGAAAAACGATATGATTTAGATGAAACTGAGTCGATAACACCTAGTATAAACCCTATAAGAAATCAACCTACTAGAGTTGAAAAAAGAAATGATAGAGATGACTCTGATATATTACGAGTAATTGTCGATGCACTACAAAGAGTAGCGAGAATTGCTCCTGCTACGACTTCAGTACTTATTCAAAGATGGGCCCTAATAAAAGAATTAAGGAAATATAGTGCCACTGAATTTGTGGGTCTGAAAGGAGTCGATCCATCAACAACTGAAAATTGGATGGAGTCAACCAAGAGAATTTTACAGCAATTAGAATGTACCCCCCGAGAGTGCTTGATTTGTGTCGTTTCTCTACTACAAGGGGAAGCCTATCTTTGATGAGAATCAGTGGTTCGACATCTACCGAAAGATCAGATAACGTGGGATCTATTTTAGAAGGAATTCCAAAAGAAATATGTTGGGGAGATGTATATCGAAGACAAGAAAGAAGAAATTTTAATGCTGCAACAGGATGACATGTTAGTTATAGATTATGAGAGGGAATTCTCGAGACTCAGCAGATATGCCTCCGAGTTTATTCCAACTAAAACAGATAGTTGCAAAAGATTCCTACGAGGCTTGCGAGACGAGATCAAGGTACAGTTAGTATCTTACTGTATTATCGAGTTTGTGGATTTGATTAAGTGAGCCAAAATAGTAGAGCAAGTGTTGGGACTCGATAAAAAGACTAAAAGTGTCAGACTAATCGGGAAACATGCGGGAACTACCAACTCAAATCAGTAGCCAAAAAGATCAAAGGAACTCAAGGTGGATGGAGATCCAATTTTAGATTAGAGAGAGGCGGTAGAAGCAAAGGGAAACAGACAATAGTATCTACTAGCAGTGTGAGAGGTCCCTCTTGGGAAATAGAAATTCTAGACTGTCAGCACTGCGGAAAAAAACATAGAGGGGAATGGTGGAAATTAACTAGAGGCTGCTTCAGATGTTGTTCTACCGATCATTTCATTTGAGACTGCCTGAAAACTGATAGTGCTACACCAGTAACATCATAGAGATCAGTATCTACAGCTAAAGGCAGTGGATCTGGTAAAAGTGGTTCGGTTTCTAGAGGAGGTGGAGTTAAGAGAAGCAGTGACATTGTTATCCAGCAGGCTGAGGCCAGAGTACCAGCCAGAGCTTATATGGTCAGAACTCATGAAAAAGGCGATGCTCATGATGTGTAACAGATATATTTCTATTATATTCTAAGCCTTTTCATGCTTTAATTGATCCCGGATCTTCACATTCCTATATTAGTTCAAAATTAGTTGAGTCGGGGAAATTAAAATTCGAAATGTCTATAGTGTCTATTGAGGTGTCGAGTTCGTTGGGGAAAACAGTGTTAGTGAACCAGGTCTGTCCAAGATGCCCATTGATTATACAGAATAAAACTTTTCCGGTTGACTTATTGATTATACCATTTAAGGATTTTGATATAATACTAGGGATGGATTGGTTATCTGAACATGGAGTGATTTTGGACTGCTATAAAAAGAGATTCAGCATTCAGACAGAGAGTGAAGATCAGGTTGAAGTAAATGGTATTCGTACTAGTGGGTCAGCATGAATTGTTTCAGCAATAAAGGCTAGTAAGTTACTTCAGCAGGGTTTTTCAGCATAATTGACATATGTTATTAATTCAGATTCAGTTGGAAGCCAGTGCGGTAAAATTCGGACAGTTTGTAAGTTTCTTGATGTATTTCCTGAAGAATTACCGGGTTTACCGCCAGATAGGGAAGTTGAGTTCGCTATTGAGGTTTATCCGGGCACAGCACCAATCTCTATACCTCCGTATCGGATGTCACCTACAGAGTTAAAAGAGCTGAAGATATAGTTGCAAGACTTATTAGACCGTGGTTTTATTCGATCGAGCATATCACCGTGGGGAGCTCCGGTATTATTTGTTAAGAAGAAATATGACTCGGTGTGACTTTGTATTGACTACCGACAGTTGAATAAAGTAACAATCGAGAATAAGTATCCACTTCCTCGCATTGATGATTTGTTTGATCAGTTGAGAGGAGCTTCTGTATTTTTGAAGATTGACTTAAGGTCAGGCTACTACCAGTTGAAAGTAAAAGAAAGCAACGTTCTAAAGACAGCTTTCCGTACAAGGTATGGTCACATGAGTTCTTAGTAATGCTATTCGGGTTGACAAATGCTCCAGTTGCTTTTATAGATCTCATGAATCATATCATTCAACCGTATTTAGACTAGTTTGTAGTAGTTTTTATTGATGATACACTGGTTTATTCAAAGTCTGAGTCAGAGTATGATCAGCATCTCAGGATTGTACTACAGATATTACGGGAAAAATAGTTGTATAGAAAGCTCAGCAAATGTGAATTTTGGTTCTCAAAGGTTGTATTTCTAGGACATGTCGTATCTGCAGATGGAGTCTAAGTTGATCCAAAGAAGATTGAAGCAATTGTACAGTGGAAACCACCAAGAAACGTATCAGAGGTATGTAGTCTTCTTGGTTTAGCTGGGTATTATAGAAGATTTGTAAATGAATTCTCCAAAATAGCTTTGCCGATAACCAAGTTGCTACAAAAGAATGTTCCATTTATCTGGGATGATCAGTGTCAGAGGAGTTTTGAGACATTGAAACAAATGTTGACAGAGGCACCAGTTCTAATATTACCAGAGTTAGGAAAAGATTTCATAGTGTACAGTGATGCTTCTTTGAATGGTCTGGGTTGTGTACTAATGCAGGATGGAAAAGTAATAGCCTATACATCTCGTCAATTGAAGCTACACGAACGTAACTATCCAACTCATGATTTGGAACCAGCAGCTGTGATTTTTGCTCTGAAGATTTGGAGACATTATTTGTACGGTGAGAAATGCTACATCTATACCGATCATAAAAGTTTGAAATATCTCCTCTCCCAGAAAGACTTGAACTTGAGACAAAGACGATGGATAGAGGTCCCAAAAGATTATGACTGTGTTATAGATTACCATCTGGGAAAGGCGAATGTGGAAGCAGATGCATTGAGCAGAAAAACAGCGGGTGAATTAAGAGCAATGTTTACACATCTCAGTATTAGTGATGATGGGAGTCTTTTGGTCGAGTTGAGAGTCAAGCTAGTAATGTTTGATCAGATTAGATCAGCACAGTTGAAAGATGATAAGTGGCTGAAAAAGTTGATGATCATGGTTGTATGAGATTCTGAAATCGGATTTGTATTCCAGCTACTTCTGAGCTTAAAGAGTTAATTCTTCGAGAAGCTCATGATAGCCCATTTGCCTTACACCTCGAAGGTACGAAGATGTATCGTGATTTACGAGAATTATATTGGTGGCCTGGAATGAAAAGGGACATAGTTGAGTATGTTAGTAAATGTTTGACATGTTAGCGGGTAAAAGTGGAACATCAGGTTCCTACTGGATTACTTTAGCCTATTAATATTCCCGAATGGAAATGAGATCGTATCACGATGGATTTTGTTACGGGACTGCCAATGTCGGTGAGCAAAAAGAATGCTATTTGGGTGATAGTTGATCGACTTACCAAGTCCGCTCACTTTAAAGCTTTCAGAGCAGATTGGTCATTGTAGAAGCTTACAGAATTGTATATCCAGGAAATTGTTAAATTACACGGTATTCTGGTGTCAATAATTTCGGATCAAGATCCTCGGTTCACATCAAGATTTTGGAGACAACTACATGAATCATTGGGTACTCGGCTTAACTTTAGTATGGCCTTTCATTCGCAAACAGATAAACAGTCCGAATGGGTAATTCTGATATTAGAAGAGATGCTTCGGGCTTGTATCATTGATTTTGAATTAGGTTGGGAACGTTATCTTCCATTAGCTGAATTTGTCTACAATAATAGTTTTCAATCTAGTATACAAATGGCCCCGGATGAAGCACTGTATGGTCGAAGGTGTAGATCATCAGTATGTTGGACAGAATCGAATGAAAGAAAAGTGATTAGGCCAAAATTGATTCAAGAAACTGAGGAAACAGTCAAAAGATCAAAGATAGATTGAAGGAAGCTTTCGACAGACAAAAATCTTATGCAAATTTAAAATGATGAGACATTGAATATTCAGTTGGGGACAAGGTATTTCTTAAAGTTTCTCCATGGAAGAAAGTCTTGAGATTTGGTTGGAAAGGTAAATTGAGTCCACGTTTTATTGGGCTGTATGGAATAGTGGAAAGAATTGGACAGGTTGCCTATCGATTAGCTTTGCCTTCAGCGTTATATAAGATTCACGATGTTTTCCATGTTTCTATGCTTCGGAGATATAGGTCGGATCCTTTACATATCATTTCCACTGAAGACATTGAAATTCGACCGGATTTGTCCTATTAAGAAGAGCCAGTTCAGATTTTAGCATAAGAGTTAAAGGAATTAAGAAATAAACGAGTTCCCTTAGTAAAAGTTTTATGGAGGAGTCATTGTGTGGAAGAAGCGACTTGGGAACCGGAAGAAACGATGAGAGCACAATATTCTCATCTCTTCTCAGGTAAATTTTGAGAACGAAATTTATTAAGGAAAGGAGACATGTAATGACCCAAAATTCACGGGCACCAGAAAAGTGAGTTATAGAGCCTCTGTCTTAGTAAATCGAGTTATAAATAATTATTAGAAGTAATTATAAGTTTAGTCGAGTGCTTAATTAGGATTTAATTAAGTGAATTTAGCCTAATTTAGTGTGAAAAAAATAAAAATAAAATAAAGAACACACAAATTTTTACGTGGAAACCCTTTCGGGAAAAAAACCACGGGCAGAGGAGAAGAAAATTCACAATGTCGGTTCGAATTTTTTTACGAGAGGAATAGACTATGTCTATTTATAGGCTTATAAAGCCTTATTCTAGTAAGACTGAAACACCTTATTCTAATCAATATCAAATAGATGGAATTTAATAAGGTTTAAAAAACCTTATTCTAAAATAAAATAAAAGAAGTGTAATTCTATACGGATTCTTCTTTTATTTTATTTTACCACTATATTTTATTTAAATAAGGACTCGAGTCACTTAATTCTAACAATCTCCACCTTGACACGAATTCTCAATGAACAAGTTTTTCATCGCGAACTCTTAACGAACAAGTTCTCCACCTTTTCCATAAAACCCCTTAAGGGTTTAACTTCAACAATGGACACCAACCAAGTCTAAGCAATGCTCAAACTTGGTTATAGAAAGTGACTTAGTCATTATATCTGCAGGATTTTCATGAGTACTAATTTTGCTCACAACTATATCACCACGAGCAATAATATCTCGAACAAAATGATACCAAACATCAATGTGTGTTGTTCTCTCATGAAACATTTGATCTTTTGTAAGAAAGATGACACTCTGACTGTCACAAAATACTGTGCTAATTTGAAGGCCTTCATTGAGTTCACTAAAGAGTCCCTTCAACTAAATAGCTTCTTTACAAGCCTCAGTAATCGCCATGTACTCAGCTTCAGTGGTAGACAAAGCGACTGTAGTTTGTAAAGTGGCTTTCCAACTGATTACACAACCTCCAATTGTAAAGACATAACCTGTGAGAGATCTTTTTCTATCAAGGTCTCCAGTAAAATCAGCATCAACATGCCCAATGACTCCATCTCTAGTTCTTCCAAACAATAAGCAAACATCAGTAGTACCTCGTAAGTATATTAAAATCCACTGAACTACTTTCCAGTGTTATTTACCGGGATTCGCCATGTATCTGCTAACTGCACTGACTGCATATGATGAATCTGGACGTGAACAAACCATAGCATACATGAGAGATCCCACTGTAGTAGAGTATGGAACATGTGACATGTACTCAATCTTATCATCTGATTGTGGAGACAAAACCGATTAAAGTCTGAAATGGGCTACTAAAGGAGTACTAACAGGCTTAGCACTCTGCATATTGAACCTGCAAAGAACTTTCTCAATGTACCCCTTCTGACTTAGGTACAATTTACTTACTTTACTATCTCTGAGAATCTCCATACCAAGTATCTCCTTTGCTGGTCCTAAATCTTTCATCTCAAATTCTTTACTTAGTTGGGCTTTGACCTTTCTTATCTCTCATTTATCTATTGCTGCTATCAACATGTCATCAACATAAAGAAGTAAATACACAAAAGAACCACCACTTTTTTTCCTAAAGTAAACACAACTGTCAAAACTACTTCTTTTGAAATCATGAGAAGTCATAAAGGAATCAAACCTTTTGTACCACTGTCTTGGTGACTGTTTCAAACCGTAAAGGGACTTTTTTAGCAAGCAAATAGAGTCTTCTTTTTCTGAGACTGTAAAATCCTCTGGTTGTTGCATGTAAATATCCTCCTCAAGTTCTCCATGCAAAAATGCAGTTTTTACATCTAACTGCTCAAGTTCCAAATCATGCATGGCCACAATACCAAGCAAAGCTCGAATCGAACTATGCTTAGCAACTGGGGAGAACGCATCTATGAAGTCCACTCCCGGAATTTGACTATAACCCTTTGTAACAAGCCTTGCTTTATATCTGAGTTCTTCAACTCCTGGAGTCCCTTCTTTCTTTTTAAACACCCATTTACAACGAACAACCTTTTTACCTTTAGGAAGTTTTACAAAATCCCACGTTCTGTTTTTGTAGAGTGATTCCATCTCCTCTTGCATAACAAACATCCACTTTTCTAAGTCTTCACAGCTAATCGCCTCAGAATAATTAGATGGCTCTTGATTCACATCTATGTCTTCAGCCACATTTAAAGCATAAGCAACTAGATCAGCCTCAACGTACTTCTTTGGAGGTTTAATTTCTCTTCTAGTTCAGTTTTTGGCGATAGAGTATTGCGGTGAAGAAGCAACTCTATTCTCAACTTTTGTACAAGCTTGAGGAGTCGACTCTGTATTAATCTGATGCTCCACCTACTTTTGATTTTCTTTATTAGAAGAGTCTTTAAGAGATAAGTAAGGTAGCATAGCAGTTTCATCAAAAACAATATCTCTACTAATCACAACTTTTCTATTTTTAGGACATCATAACTTATACCCTTTTACACCAGTTTTATAACAAAAAAAAATACATTTAATGGATATTGGTTCCAATTTTCCATTATCAACATGAGCATACGCAGGACACCAAAAAATCTTTAAATCAGAATAATTAGCAAGATTACCAGACCATACCTCTTGTGGAGTCTTTTTCTCAATGGCAATGGATGTGGATCGGTTGATCAAAAAACATGGAGTAGAGGCTGCTTCGGCCCAAAACAACTTTGGTAAGTTGGCATTCGTTTTGCAATGCCATTTTGCTGTAGAGTATGACGAACTGTCAAGTGTCTCACGATCCCTTCTGACTTGCACAATCTATTAAACTCATCAGAACATAACTCTAAGCCATTGTCTGTACGAAAGTATTTTATTTGTTTTCCCGTCTAGTTTTCAATCATAATTTTCCAAGACTTAAATGCAGAAAACACATCACTTTTCTGCTTCAAAAAGAACGCCCAAATTTTTCTGGAAAAATCATCAATAAAGGTTAGCATATAATTAGCTCCACCTATCAAAGGCACTCTGGATGGCCCTCACAGATTAGAATGAATATACTCCAACATTTCCTTTGTGTTATGGATTCCTCTGGTGAATCGAACTCTCTTTTGCTTCTCAAAAACACAGTGCTCATAGAAATTCAGTTTGCAAATTCCTTGCCCATCAAGAAGTCCTCTTTTGCTTAATTCTACCATGCCATTCTCACTCATATGCCCTAGGTGTATATGCCAAAGTTTAGTAATATCATCATCTGACAAGGAAAAGGAAGCAACAGCTGCATTACCAGTAACAGTAGAACCCTGCAAAATATATAACTTGGCAGTCTTTCTCTGTCCTTTTATCACAACAAGGGAACCTTTGGAAATATTTAAAACCCCACTTTCAGTTGTATATCTGTACCCTTTTGAATCAATAGTACTCAATGAAATTAAATTTCTTTTCAATTCTGGAACATGTTGTACGTCACTTAGTGTTCTGACAACTCCATCAAACATCTTAACTTTAATTGTTCCAACACTTGCGATTTTGCACGAAGTATTATTTCCCATCAAAACAACACCTTCAGACACTATTTCGTAAGTTGTAAACCAATCCTGATTGGGACTCATGTGGAAGGTGTAGCCTGAATCAAGTATCCACTCCTTGCTTACTTTAGAATCATTGACAGAAGCGACTAGAAATTCACCATCGCTGTAGTCTTCTACAACATCAGCTTCACCATAATTTTTTGGTTGTTTTCCCTTTTGATTCGTAGTCTCCCTTTTAATCTTATTCTGTAGCTTATAGCACTCAGATTTAACGTGCCCTTTCTTCTTGCAGAAGTTTCAACTTTTACCTCTGTTTGAAAACTTTGATCTACTTTTAGATTTACCGCGAGGATTCCGTTCCTGTGTCCTTCCACAGTCATCATCAGCATTCCGATCTTGTCTTCCACTAACAATGAGAGCCTCTCCCTGAGAGTCAGATTTAACCACAAGATGCTTCATCGTATCATACGAGGTCAAAGGATCATAAGCCTTATCAACTGTGAGAGTCTCGCGGCTATATAAAATCGTGTCTCTAAAGGTTGAATAAGATGGGGGCAACGAACAAAGTAGAATCAATCCTAGATCTTCCTTATCATACTGAACCTCCATGGCCTCCAAGTTTGAGAGAATTTCTTTAAACACTGTTAAGTGTTTGTGTACAGACGCACCTTCCTCCAAATGATGAGCATAAAGACGCTGCTTCATATGCAACTTGCTTGTTAGAGTTTTTGACATACATATTTGTTTTAGCCTCTTCCATAATGCAGCGACGGTCTTCTCTTTCATCACATCCTGTAAAATTTCGTTGGACAAATACAGATGTAATTGTGTTAATGCCTTTCGATCCTTACGCTTCTTCTCTTCATCTGTTAATGTCGAACGCATCTTATCTATCCCTAGCAGGGCATCCTCCAGATCCATCTGCGCAAGAACTACTTGTATTTTAATTTGCCACAACACAAATCTGGTGTTACGATCCAACAACGGAATTTCATACTTCAAAGACGCTATTACCTTGATCGAGATGAACAACCCGGAAGCTCTGATACCAATTTGTGAAAAAATAAAAATAAAATAAAGAACACACAAATTTTTACGTGGAAACCCTTTCGGGAAAAAACCACGGGCAGAGGAGAAGAAAATTCACTATGTCGAATTCGATTTTTTTTACAAGAGGAATAGACTATGTCTATTTATAGGCTTGTAAAGCCATATTCTAGTAAGACTGAAATATCTTATTCTAATCAATATCAAATAGATGGAATTTAATAAGGTTTAAAAAATCTTATTCTAAAATAAAATAAAAGAAGTGTAATTCTAAATGGATTATTCTTTTATTTTGTTTTACTGCTGTATTTTATTTAAATAAGGATTCTGGTCACTTAATTCTAACATAGTGTAAATAGTAAAAAGGACTAAATAGAATAAAGGGTAAAAGTTTAATTGTAGATTAAAATAAAAAAAAGGGCCAAAATGGTAAATATGTCATTTACTATAGAATGAGGCGACATAAGTGTAAGAAAAATCTAAGATTTTTCTTAATTTATTAATTATTATATTTTATAATTATTATTTTATTTAAATTATAATATGAATTATAGATAAATAAATAAATAAATCTAATTATTGTGTGTCAAGTGTAGGGTGATGAAGTATACAAGTGTATTGAAATAATAACTAAATAGGTACACTTGTAATATATTTAGTTATTTACTTAAAATTTAAGTAAAAAGTTGATAATAATAATAATAATAATAATAATAATAATAATAATAATAATAATAATAATAATAAAGTAAGGACATGTGGATGATAATATACAAATGTAAAAGAATATATGTGTACAATTGTAATATATACATTTGTTTTTAAATAGATATTTATTATAATTATTATTATATTAAACTAATTAAGTTAATAAATAAAGAAAGCATATAATAAAACAAAGTAAAAAGAGAAACAAAGAAAAGAAAAGAACAGAACCATTCAAAACAGAGAAAGGAAAGGAGAAAAGAAAAAGGAAAATGGAAAAATGAGAAACTAGGGTTTGAGAGCTTAAAGCTTTAATTGGTAAGTCAATTAAATCCTTTTTACTTAATTTTGATGTTTTAAAAGTTTTAAAACAAGGTTTTGATGAAATTAAATTGATATTTTGAGAGTATAGGTTTTCAAGTAGGGTTCATGTTGGACAAATTATGGAACTAGGGATTTAATTGAAAGAATTTCAAGTTAGAATTAATAAATGGATTAAATTGTGAAGTAAGCTATAAGTTTTATGTTGTAGGGACTAAATTGAGAAAAATTCAAAATTAAGAAAATATGCTGAAAAATTAATAGTTAAATTTGAGTATGGATGAAATTTGAATAGAAATAGAGTGTGAATTAAATTTGAAAAGTAAATAAAATTAGTTAAGATTAAATTGGGAATAAGGTAGGAATTGATTAGAAATTCAATTATTTATTATAATTAGTGCTGTAATTAATAGTATAATTATTTTAATTTTCGTAGCTAGCAAAGAGCCCGAGGCATCGACCCCGAAAGGAAAAGAAAAAGTTTTCGAAAGTAATCGAACAAATCCGGATTTGTATTACTATAATTCAAGTTATTTATTATTAAGTATTAATTTTAAATTTATTTATTTTATAGTAAGTAAATATTGAGGTAAGTAATTTTATTGAATTGAATTTAGAAAATTGAATTGAATGAGAAATACTTGTTGGTATTACTATAATTCGAATTTAATTATTATTAATTGTTGAATTTTAAGTCGATATGCATGGTAAGTATTAGTATTGAATTGTATGAAATTAAATTGAATTGTGATTATATGTGAATAATTGAAATGCATATTGAATTGAGAAAGTGTATTGAACTATGAATATGTGAATTGAAAATTTGATTGAAAGGTGGAAAATGATTGAATTGAAAATGTGAGAAATTGTAGCTGAATTGAGATTTATATGTGATCTGGAAAACCTATTAACTATACGGGCTGAGTCAGATATAGTTGGCATGCCATAGGATTGAAAGTGTTCAGGGATACTTCGACCTTGAGTCGATGAGACATTGGGTGTCATACTGTTACTTCGGATAGATTCGATGAGGTACTGGGTACCACTTTACTTCTGCTAGGCCGATAATACACTGGGTGTCAGCTTTGCTTCGAACTATCCGATGAGGCACTGGGTGCCAAACTGGTGTGTTTGTTTGGATCCGTGTATCCGCCAAAGTCTAAGTCTGTTAATAGGGGTAATTAAAAGAAAAGTTAAGTTAATAGGGGTAACTAAAAGGGAATTGGTTGAGCCATTGAAAGAAATGTAAAAATGGAACATGAATTGAAAATGTGATTTGAATGTGAGTATGAGAATGGAAAGCATGAACCAATGGTTCATGAATTAGATAATGGCTCAACATGAATTTATATGATTTCAATTGACAAATAGCTAAATTAAATTGTATGAATATATTGAGAATGACAAATTTATGTTTGAATTGGTTTAGTAAATATTAAAGTTAGATGATTTAATTTATAAGATTATTATGTTTATAATTTGAATTATGGTAATACCACTGAGTATGAAATACTTAGCATACGGTTGTTTTTGTGTGCAGGTTAATAGAAGTCCAGTGTCCCGGTCCAGCATCCGAACGATCCCGACTCTAGCAAAAAGATTTTGGTGATATTTTCTTCCTTTAAGTGAAAGTGGCATGCACATAGGGATTTTAATGGTTATTTTAGTATGTTATATAATCTTTGTTGTAAATAAAGGTATTTGGTATTTTGATGATTAAATTAGTGAAATGGTAGAACTTGTTATAACATTGATATTGAATTTAAATGGTTTGAATAGTTTTAAGAGCTAATTAAATATGATAGTAGGGTTTTCATTACTTAAGTTTTTAAGTCAATATGTCATGTATAATTCAAGTATATTTGAGTATATAAATGCATTGGTTGAAATACTGGAATTGGTTTAGTTGCGATTTGAAATTGTAGGGAAGGTTAGATATTTATAAAGGGGTTATATTGAATTTTTATTTAAAAAAATTAATAATGAAAAAAAATGAATGAATGAAGTCAATTAGTAAAAGTTTATATGAATTTATGATTATTGTAAAACATGTTTGTTATTTATTTAAGAATTATTTGTAAATTATCTGATATGTCCGGTAATACCTCGTAACCCTATTCTGGCGACGGTTTAGGGTTAAGGGGTGTTACAAGGTTAAGTCTAATAGCTTCTTGGTTTGCACATTCGTCAAAATGTTGGGTTCTATGCGATCGCATGCCAATCTCAGTTGGGATTTCTGTCTCTATGGCATAAACAAGGGAAAATGTTGTTTCTTCTATCACGGTGTAGGGTGTAGCTCGCAAAGCCAACAAGATTCTTGGTAGTTCATCCAGCCAAGCACCTTTAGCCTCACCAATTTTCTTTTTTAAGACCCTTAAAATTTTATTGTTAATCGCTTCTACTTGATCATTTGTTTGTGGCATTTTAATTTAACTCTGAGCCAAAGATATCTGAAGATTGGTACAAAAGTTTTTAAATTTTCCCTGAAACTGTGTGCCATTGTTTGTAATGATTAAATGAGGTACATCAAACCTACAGACAATTGACTTCTAGATGAAAGATTCCATCTATCTCTCTATAATGGTTGCTACAGTTTTGGTTTCAATCCACTTGGTGAAATAATACACAACCAACACTATAAACTTCTTCTGCGCCGTGGCTATCGAAAACAAATCGAAGATATCAATTCCCTAGGTCGCGAATGGTTAGGGGCTTAACATAACCTAGAGAGGCTCCACTGGCTATTGATGTACCTTGGCATATCTCTAGAAAGAGTCACTTGTGCAAACCAATTGATGTGCATCCTTTTGAACTGTAGGCCAGTAATACCCTTGTTTGAAAACTTTCTGGGCAAGTAGCCTTCCTTCCAAATGATCACCATAGATACACTCATGAATTTCTCGCATCACATACTCAGCCTTAGGTGGTGATAGATATCCCAGCAACGGATGCGAAAACCCCTTTCTATATAGTACACCCTCTAAAAAGGTTTACCTAGCAATTGTAGGACGAAATATATTGTTTTAATTTACCATGTAATTGAATGATTCAACAATTATCTACATAGTATTAAGATATCTAATTCGCAATTAGGAATTTTTCACATATTTTTAGTTTGTGATAATGACATACCTGTCAGCTTACGTTGTAACTTTGTGAGCTCCTTCCTGTCTAGATTACCATGTGTACCCTAGAGTGTGCGGACTATGGGAGTCATCTATGTCTCCTCCTGGCCTATGCCCAGAACTTGTGGCACATCATTAGTCGGGGTATCGCTATGCTAGAGTAGGATTTTTCCTCTTTGCTCAATGACGGCAGAGGATGCTAGTTTGGATAAAACATCTGCATGAGTGTTGCCACTCCTTGGGAGTTGATTTACCTGGACTTTATCAAATCTTGCGAGCAATTGGGCTGCAACTGAATGATATTTTTTTCAACATTGATTCATTTACATCATACTCACCATTCATTTACTTCACCACAATTGTGAATTTGCATGGACGATCAAATCCTTCACTCCTAGTTGGCCTGTTATCTGCAGTCCCGATATCAAAGCTTCATATTTCACACCACAGCTCATTGCCGCTAGGATCAATCAAGAGTACTCTTACTCCTGACCCTACCTTTGCTGCGGAGCCATCAACATAACTAGCTTTTCAAACTATTAATTATATGTACAACAAACTAGGTTGTGTACAGCAAGTAGGAAAAAGATCTTAGAATAAAGTACAAACTTATCATGTACTATCATAGAAATAACAAACTGATTTGTTGGTGTTTACCAATTTTCACATGAAATTGTAAATAATATACACATTTAATTTCACAAAATATTAATTATCCAGTATTTCAGGTTATAAGTTGTATTACCTGTCGGGCCAACAAGCTTCTCGAAAGAACACTCCACTATAAAGTCAACCAATACCTGTCCCTTTATCGTTCTCCTCAGGGCTAACTCTACCCCAAACTCAGCCAATTCAATGCTCCATTTTGTTACCCTTCCTGAAGTGTCAGCTTTGGATAATATTTCCTTCATAGGTTGAATAGTTAGGACGACAATTGTATAAACTTGGAAGTATGGACACAACTTGTGAGTTACAAAAATCAAAGCAAAGATGCACTTTTCTATATTCGATTACCTCAGTTTATCATTCTAGAGTACCTTATTGATGTAGTACACTGGAAATTGGCGAACATCCTCTACTCTAACTAACACTGCTACAATTGTCTCTTTTGAGGTTGCTAGATACAAATAAAGGGTTTATCCCACTTGTGGTGATTTTAGAAGTGGTGGGAGGGGAAGGTAGAACTCTAGCTCTTCAAAAGCTACCTGGCATTCATCAGTCCATGAAAAGGAGGTTCTCAAGGCCTTAAGGAAAGGGAGGTATTTATCCGCCATTCTAAAGATGAACTTATTGAGTGCCACAACTCTACCCGTGACATGCTAAATATCTTTTGTTGTTTGCAGAGGAGGTATTTCCAATATCACACGGATCTTCTCTGGTTTCACCTCTATTCCCCTTTCCAAAATCATGAAACCCAAGAATCTGCCAGCTTGCACGTGGAAAATGCACTTTTCAAGATTTAGCTTCATGTCGTAGGCCCTCAAAACTACGAATGCTTCTGGTAAGTTTCGCATATGCTCTTCTATAGATCTACTTTTCACTAACATGTCATCCACATAGACCTCAAGTCTGTGTCCTATCTGGTCTATGAAAATTCTATTCACTAATCTCTGATAGGTTACCCTCGCGGTCTTGAGACCTAAAGGCATAACCCAATAACAAAAAAAGCTTTTCTTTGGTAATAAAAGTTGTTTTTTTCTAGTCAGCCTGATCCAACAAAATCTAGTTATAGCCTGAGAAAGCATTCATGAAGCTCATAAACTTGTAACTTGCAAAGGCATCAACCAAACGGTCAATCGAAGGTAAAAGGAAACAATCCTTAGGGCACACCTTGTTAAGGTTGGTGAAATCAATATCTCCATTTGCCATTTTCTTTCTTCACCATAACCACATTTGAGAACCAATCTAGATATTTGACTTCTTTGATAAAACATGCTGTTCACAGTTTAGTCACCTATTGTCTTACTACTTTCACCATCTGCGGAGTGAACCTCCTCTTCTTCTACTTAATCGATTTTGCCTCTAAGAGTACATTCAACTTGTGGACGATCACCTGGGGGTTCACCCCTAACATATCCGCCGCTGACCAAGAAAAAAATCTGAATTTTCCTTCAGACTTCAAATCAACATGCTATTTTCTTCAATTACCAACATTGATAAAATCTTTACAGTTTTTTCTTCATTATCACAGAATAGTTGTAAAGTCTCAATATGCTCTTCTACTTCAGGCATCTTGCTTATCTCTTTACCCCTCACATCCAGGCTATCCTAGTCCAATGCTTAACTTGCTAACTCTATCCGCTGCGAACTCTGTCCCCCAAATACAAGCTGTCGAGCCTGTTTAATAGATAATATATGAAATTGCCTCGCAGTTCACTAATCCAATCGTAGGAACCCAACCGTTGTCCTTGTTGAAAATTTGATCTTCATTCAAAACATTGCAATCACCATTTTTTCCATCCTTATTATTGGGCACCTGAAGATAGCATTGTATTCCATGGGATGGTTTACAACAAAAAAATGAACGTACTCGATAGTCGTGTACTCGCCATCCCTTAAAATGACTGGTAAAATGATTGAGCCATTCACCTCGATTGAATGGTTCGTAAAACCATACAACGGGCTAGCTCTAGATAAAGCTTGCAGTTTCAACCTTATTTTTTATATGTTTCTTAGGTAGCAGCTCCACTGCATTTCCACTATCTACGAGTATCCTTTTAACCTTAAAACATACGATCATCGTAGAAACAACCATCAGACTATTACCTTCTTTTTCGTAGACTACCTCTTCATTTTCATTACCAAATTCAACGCTTTATCTTTCTTGCTGACATGAGCTCTTAGGGACGCTAACAGACATCACACCTCTTATATGAGCCATCCTCTTTGTGTTAGAATCTACCCAATCTTCATATGTACCTGCAATTACCACGAGAACTCTAACCCTGCTGGGAAACACTTTAATAAACAAATTCTGTGAATTCGCCATTTCACACTACTTCTTTTATAGCATTCTTTAGAGTAAAATAGTCTTCAGTCTTGTGCCCAACGTCATTGTGGAAGGCACATCTGTCTCTTGAGTTGGACCTTATTATGCTATGCCTCATTAGAGATGGTTTGGGCAGAATACCAAGACTCTTTACCTGGTTCAGAATGTAAGTATGGGTAGCATTCAAAAGAGTGTAAACTTCGAACCTGCACTGGGAATGTATTTCATAGTATGCTCTGGTTGAGACCTCTGAGAAGCCTTGGGAGAATCACAGTGTGTTTGTGCTCTCTACTGCCTATCACCTGTTGTTTGCAACGACTGTCTTGGAGGGCCTTGTATGTTGCGAGCTCCCTTTTGGTTCCTAAACTGTCTGTCTTCCCTTTGAAAGGTGCCACTCAATGCCTTATTAATCTCCTCTACCTCTACAAACTTGTAGGCTCGCTCCTACAGATATATCAAACTTTGCGGTCATTTTGTACCCCATTATAAAAGCATCGATAGCCTACTGATCCTCTAAATTCTTTGTGTTCAAAGTCGTCGCATGAAACCGCTTCACATAATCTTGGAGAGACTCACATTCTCTCTGTTTCATGGACATCAATCCCATAGGCATGCTCATAATCGTCTTGTGAGCCCTAAATCTTCCCAAAAAAATTTGGCCCATGTGGGAGAAACTTCAAACTAAGCCCTGAAGAAGGGATAAGTACCAGTCTTTTGGACTTCCTTTAAGTGTCGTGGAAAAAGTTTTGCATTTTGTTGAATTCGATGATCCCAGCATGTTCATATAATTATTGTACTGCATCAAGTGGGCTCGCGGGTTTCTTTTCCCATCAAACATGTCATTTGGGACTTTAAAATCATGTGACAAGTTCAATGTTGCTATCTCAGGGGCCAATAGATTGTTAGAATAGAAAAGTTAATCCATGTCCTGAGACTCGAGGTGTAATGCTCTCACATCTCATCGCAACTTGTTCATCTCGTTCTACCATTCTCTCGCATGCATACCTAAAGCTTCGCCCTATGCATTTACATTTTCTTGAAAATAATAATTGTCAGAATGTACTTTCATTTTTAACTCATCATTCTGCTTTAGCATCTCTTGCCGAAAAGTCTACTGCTGTTGAATTGTGCCTCTGGCGCAGCCATTCGTTCTCTCAAAAACTTTATTTGCTTCTGAAGAGTAAGAAATTATTGTGACGATGTTTCCTGATTAGAATGGAGTGGCAACCTTGTAATAGCCCATTTCTAATGAAATTAAAATAGTGGTTTTAGGACCACAAATTTAAACTTAAAAAATTATTTTTTATTATTTTATGGTCTAAAGCATGATAGTACTACTGTATAAAAATTTTGTTAAGAAATTTTACCGTTTACATGTTCAATTTGATAAAAAGGACTAAATCGTGTAATGTGAAAAAGTTGAGTTCTAATAGCTAAAGGTATTAAATAGCTATAGAACTTTAAAGTGGAGGTCCTTATATGGTAATTAGCCCATTAATTAGAAAGCGGATGATAATGGTTTGGCAATATTGAAATTTGAATGAATTTTAAAGGTTAATTTTGGAAATAAATAAAACCAAATTAAAACATCATTTTGTATCATCTTTCCCAACCAAATATTAAATAAAAGAAAGCCATTTTTTGGAGCTAGGTTTCGACAAGCTCATTTTGTTCAATTAGGTATGAGTTTTTAACTCGTTTTTAATGTTTTTATGTTTTCGGGATCGTTGTAGCTTAATTTAGCTAGCCCAGGGACTAATTTGTGAAACTATTAAACTATTAGGGGTTTACCATTTATGCATGTGCATGAGTTTTGAAGTTTGATATTAGAAAGTGGATGGTTGTTTTTAGATAAATAACTTTTGTAAAGGGATTTTTGGTGGAATTGTCAAATAAGGATTAAATTGAAAAATAGGAAATATTACATGGTAAAATTGTGAAATAATTGAAGTATTGTACATGCTAAAGACCTATTTGATATTCGGCCATGGTGGGTTGTGGTGAAATTGTGTAAATTTCCATTTTATGAACTCGAGACTAAATTGCAAATAAATTAAAACTATATGGGTAAAATGGTAATTTTGCAAAAATATGTGTTGGACTAAATTGAATATGAAATATATTGAATTGAGTTAAATTTATCTGTGTAGATCCAGTCAGACCTCGTACGGAGTTAGATCGAGGCAAAGAGAAAATCTTAGATTAATCGCCTCCGTATCTACGTATACTCATCAAGGTAAGTTCATGTAATTAAATTGAGCATTTGTATGTTTTAATTGAATTATAAATATGTGATTTGTACAATTTCCATGTACAATATCGATTGCATATCCGATGACGTACGACGATTATCGAGCCCATTTGAACCTTAGAAATTCGTAGGATACAAATGACATGTCATTCGGGTTACCGATTTGGTTAAGGCCCTGCATGTGTTGCAGACATACCACAGCTCGTATGAGCTTACCGATTTGCAGCTCGTGAGAGCTTACCGATTCTCAGTTCGTATGAGCTTACTTGTAATAGCCCGATTTTGAGGCTAGTCGGGACAGTGGTTTCGGGACCACAAATCTAACGTAGGAAATTTTAATTTTATTATATTGTTATGGTCTAAAGTTTCACAAAATTATTTTGTAAAAATTTTGTTCGATATTGACGTTTGGGCCCTCAATTTAGTCAAAAGTACTAAATTGTAAAAAGTGTCAAAGTTGAGTTCTACATGTTAAAGGTGTCCAATTGTTATGAGATTTTAAATTAGAGGTCCTTATATGATAATTAGACCATTTTTTAAGTTAGTGGACAAAAATGGACATGGTGAGATAAAATTTTAAAGTTTGGCAAAAAGGGCATTTTGGTCATTTGGTAAATAAAAGAATAAAAAGGAAAAATCAAGTCAAAATTGTGTCCATCTTCTCTTACCTTGGCCAAAAATCTCAAGCTCACCATAGTTAGGGTTTTATCAACTTTCAAGCTTGATAGTAAGTGCATTCTAGCCCTGTTTTTAATGTTCTTTACATTTTTGAAGTCCTCGTAATCCGATTTACCTATTTCTACCCTTATTTTGAAGTAGGGTTCATGTTTAAAAATTTACCCATGTGTGACATGCATGTGTTTTGATGTTTAATGGTAGAAAATGAAAGTTTGATGTGTAGTAAACAACTTTTACTAAGTGAATTTCATGAAAATACCTAAAAAGGATCTATTTGTAAAAAGATGTAAAATGGGTAGTAAAAATCTAATTTGATGAAAAATATGGCTGATATGAGCATGTATATGGTTCGGCTGGGCTTGGGTAACAAAGAAATTGAATACATTTCATTTTACGAGCCTAGGGATTAATTTGTAAAAGTGTGAAACTTTAAGGGTAAAAAGGTAATTTTACCATAATGTAATGTTTGGAATAATTTGAGCAATATGAATATTAAATAAACTAAATTTGTTATTATAGATTAAGAAAAACGAAGTACGGACCTTGATCAGGGAAAGAATAAGGTGTTTGACGATTAAATCCTTATCTATTATTTTTGGCACCGAGGTAAGTTCGTATGTAAACAATGCATTGTTTATTTATGTTTTAAATACTTTAGTATTGTATGAATTTATGATTGGCTCTTGGGATGAAATTGACAATGGATAACGAGTGAGAAATATCTCGGTTGAATATTAGGAATAGATAGGATACAAATGTCATGACATTAGGGTTATCTGAGTTTGCGTGTAAAGACCATATCTGGGATATGGCATTGATATGAGACTTCATGTTGAAGACCATATCTGGGATATGGCATTGATATGAGACTTCATGTAAGACCATAGCTGGGCTATTGGCATTGATATAAGGTCCCATGTAAGACCATATCTGGGATATGGCATTGGTATGGTACTATGTATGTGAGGTTTCCCTAGTATCCTTTAGTATTCTAAGTGGTTCAACGAGTGACTTAATGGCCATATTAAAGTTATGAAAGATTATGGTATGTTGTAGAAGACCATGGTATGTTGCAAGTTGGTATAGGTATGTATACAAAACTCATACTTAATGAGTTCGATATGTGATGAAACCACGGTAAGGTTTGATTGAGTAAGTTATGATGTTAAGGTTTTAATATCATCTCTGCCAAGTTTGATTTTGAGATTTACAATGATACCTATGTTAATTTACTTCATGTTAAAAATATGTTAAAATATGTTTATGATGCTTATTATTTGCATAGGAACTTACTAAGCTTTAAAGCTTACTCCCTTTCTTTTTTCCCTTGTCTTATAGTGTCACCAAGCCAGCTCAAGGATCGGAGACGGTTGGAGATCCATTCACACTATCAAATTTTCATTTTGGGTACTTATGATTGCATTATTTTGAGTTATGGCATATATAGCGACTTGGTCATTTTGTTATGTGTCATATTCAATTTGGCCAGATGTGTTGGCTTATAATGGTTGATAATTCATTTTGTAAACGGCAATTGAAATTGGCTAACATTAGTTAAGTATATATGCATATGATAATGTTCTAATAGATATGGATTTTTGCATAGTTTGAGATGATAAGTATGAGATGTTGTATGTGATAATACACAGCAAGTAACTAATGTGTGAATGACTTGGTTGTGGCTGAATTGGTTGTATATATATGCTTGAATTGGTGTTTGTTGTTGTTGTGTAGTTTGGTGCAAGTAAGGGTGGCAAAATGTCTTGGTAAATAGTCTTATTTTTGTCCACACAGGCAGAGAACGGCCCTGCATCTCAGTCCTGTGAAGGACACGGCCCATGGACATT
Organism: Gossypium hirsutum; assembly: GCF_007990345.1. Classification (NCBI taxonomy): domain Eukaryota; kingdom Viridiplantae; phylum Streptophyta; class Magnoliopsida; order Malvales; family Malvaceae; genus Gossypium; species Gossypium hirsutum. The sequence goes on from NC_053424.1 coordinate 33,801,503, forward strand.
GGCGTGTGCCCAAGGCGTGTGAAGTCTACACCTATTTTATGAAAATTATGAAAATTAAATCTCCCATACGGCCTAAGCACACGGGAGTGTGACTTGGCCGTGTGACTTCAATTTGTTGATGACGTCACAAACAAAGAGTTACACGGGTGAGGGACACGGGCGTGTGTGACCACATGGCCTACCCACACGGGCATGTCTCAAAGCTACATGGGTGTGTGACCCCTGTTTTGATGGAAAATTTTCTAAGTGTTTTAAAAATTTCTAAAGTTCTCGATTTAGTCCTGAACTACCCCTAATGCATGTTTTGGGCCTCGTAGGCTCGTTTAAAGGACGATATGAATGTTTTTGAACATTTTTAAATTTGGGTGGAAATTCATGTCTCAATTTGAATGTTTACTTGTGTTTAAGTCTGGTAATGCCTCGTACCCTGTCCCAACGTCGAATACAGGTAATGGGTGTTACATTACCAATTTACAACTTATGAGAGCATACCGATCCATAACTCATATGAGCATACATGTATAGGAATTGACAGATTATAGTTTAGCACACTTTGTGTAAGCTATCCCGAGTATCCAACGATATTCTAAATGGTTTAACGAACAATGTTCTGATACGCTATGACATGAGTTTGATACGAACTATTGCAGGTATAGATATGAATTACTTGGAAAATGACGTTACATGGTACATGGGTATATGAAATGGATGATACATGCATATGCAATTTGATTAATTGTTGAGCTTATCCATGACTTGGTTTATATGTGTGTTTACATGACTAACATGGTTGAGGTATATGTGCTTAGGCATTTGGCCAATATATGTTGAGATATGCTTTGATTACCTACCTTATATATGAATAAATGGTAAGTTAAATTCTTTATTATACGAACTTACTAAGCTTAAATGCTTACTCTGTGTATTTTCCGTGTTTTATAGTGAATCAGAAGCTCGTTCGGGTTGGAAGCTTGTCGGAGTTATATCACACTATCCATTGACTCTTTTGGTACTTTTGGTTGGTTTAATTTTGGTTATAATGGCATGTATAGGTTATTTTGGCTAATGTTAGCTTATGTGTTTTGGTTGTGGAAATGGCCATTTGATTTGGCTTGTGTTTTGGTATATTTTGGTACGTATATATGTGGCCTTAATTTGGTTGAGGTGTGGCTTGATTGGTGCTTGAATGATGAAAGGTAAAATGATAGTTATATGTGTATTTTGTATAAGTGTTTTGTAAGTTGATGAATTGATTGTGAATTAGTACCTTGATGTGTAAGACATATATGTTTAATTATGTTAGAAATTGAAGGGCATGTTTAACATCAATTGGTATGTTTTGGTAAAGTGATCTACATGATATGTATTGATGCAATTATGAATATAAGTTAGTTGAACATTTGGTTATATTGAATACATGGTTAAACATGTTTATATTTGTCATTTGAGGTGCCAAAGGGCATATTGGTTGTATGTGGTCATACCATTTGTACAAGGCTTGATTATGTTTGTTTTGGATGCCTTATTTTAGCTTGTGTATATGTGCAAAGTTGAAAGTAGGTTGATGCCAAATTGGGTGAGAAAAGTACCTTGTAAAATTGCCTATTTTCGTCCACATGGGCAGAGACACAGGCGTGTGCCTTAGTCGTATGTGACACACGGTCGTGTTGTGACACACGGCCAGGTGACACGACCGTGTCTCCTGTAGTTTTGAAAGTGTTGCAAGTCAAGCCGTTACACGGCCTGGCACAGGAGCGTGTGAGGTTACATTGAAGGGTACACGACCTAGCATACAGGTGTATGGTTTGGCTGTGTGACCAAGTCAGAGAGTTACACGGGCATGGGCATGGGCTGGGACACGGTCGTGTGTCCCCATATCAAATGCCCACACAGCCTAAGACACAGCCATGTCTCTTGGCTGTGTGACCCCTGCAGTTTGAAATTTTAAAATGTTTTTTAAAAAATTCTCTGAGTTTTCGATTTAGTCCCAACTTGTTTCTAATGCATATTTTGGGCCTCAAGGGCTCGTATATGGGACAATATGAATGATTTAGATTGGTTTTTGTTATGAATATTGATATGTTATGAAATGTTTGAAATTCTGTTTGTTTTTACTGTAAACTCTGGTAATACTTCATAACCCTCTTTCGGTGACAAATACGGGTTAGGGGTGTTACATCTATTGGTACCAGAGCTACGGTTTAGTTGATTCTCAAACTGAACATCGTGTGCAAGTCTAGCTATACATGCCATTCTATAATCTGTAATAGTGTGATATCTCCTGGCTGTTTTAAAACATGTTTTCATAGAGCAATGACATCTAACCAAACTGATTCTGATGAAGTAGAGAGTAATGCTCAAGCCTCCATTCATGGAGTAGCTTTGAGTGGTACGAGGCCCATATCTGAGGGGTGGGGAGGAGAGGCTAAGGTAGCCTTGTTCTAGATGATGAATGAATGGTTCACCGAGTTTGTACGGACGAACCCGGCTACTCGACAACCCCCATCCCCTTCTGCTCCCCAATCGATCCCTGTTATTCCCAAGGTATGGAACCTATCCGAGTTAGTAAGCCTCTTGTTGATAAGATACATAAATATGAGGCTGAAGAATTTCGAGCTACAGCTAAAGATGATCCTAAAAGAGCTGTATTCTGGTTAGAGAATACGATCAGGGTTTTTGATGAGCTATCTTGTATACTGGTTGAATGTGTTAAATGTGTGGTATTGTTACTAAAATATTTGGCTTATTAATGGTGGAACACGTTGATTTCTGTTGTACCGAGAGAGCGAATTACTTGAGAATTCTTCCAAGCTGAGTTCCGAAAGAAATACATTAGTCAAAGGTTTCTAGATAAAAAACGTAAAGAATTTCTGGGGCTCAAATAGAACAGTATAATTATATCAGAGTACGAGTGAGAATTTGTCAGATTGAGCATATATGCCCAAAAATGTATTCCGACCGAGACCACTATGTGTAAAAGATTCGAAGAAGGGTTAAACGAGGACATTAAGCCTTTGGTTGGAATTCTTAAGCTGAAAGAGTTTGTTATACTGGTTGACCAAGCACATAAGGCCGAAGAACTGAGTAAAGAGAAAAGACGTACTGATTTTAAAGCTAGAAACTCGAGAAAGAGATCGACTGGGAAGTCCTATTAGTTAGTATTAAAGAAATCAAAAGAACATCACAACCATTCTACTACTACTATGGGATATTCTAGTAGAGATAGAGGTACCCGACGCTCCAGTCCTAAACCTTAGGCTACATCTATAGCAAGTGTAGGTAGTGTCAGAGATGCTAGACCTGAGTGTAAGCACTGTAACAGACCATATTATGGTGAGTGTCGAGTGAAGAACGGAGCATGTTTCATATGTGGTTCCTTCGACCATTATTTTAGAGATTGCCCAAAGAAATCTGAGAAAGAGAAAGTTCAAACTGCGAGACCGAGCAACACAGCTATGAGCCCTGGCTAGGGCTTATGCTATTCGCACACTCGAGGATGCTTCTACACTAGATGTTATTACCTATACTTTCTCTATTTCTGATACTGGTGTAATTGCTTTGATTGATTTGGGATCATCCCATTCATATGTTTGCACGAATTTGGTGTCTAGTAAAAAATTACCTGTTGAGTCCACTAAATTCGTGGTTAAAGTATTGAACCCTCTAAGTCGGTATGTGTTAGTTGATAATGTCTGCAAGAATTATCCTTTGACGACTTGGGGTTATAGTTTTTCGACTGATTTGATGTTATTACCATTTGATGAATTTGATGTGATTCTAGGTATGGATTGGCTAACTCTACATGATGCTGTGGTAAATAGTAGACGAAAGCTTATCGTATTAAAATGTCAGAATGGTGAGACGCTTCGTATTGAATCAGATAATCCAAGTGGGTTACCTATTGTCATATCAGCTATGTCAGCACAGAAATATGTGAGAAAAGGTTGCAATGCTTATCTTGCTTATGTGTTTACGAGTATTCTGATGTGTCTGAATTGAAGCTTGAATTAGTACCAGTAGTTTACGAGTATTCTGATGTGTTTCTAGAGGAGTTATCTAGATTACCGTCAGTCAAAGAGGTTGAGTTTGCTATAGAACTTGTACCAGGAACATCACTGATATCGATGGGACATTACAGAATGGCTTTTACTGAGTTAAAAGAGTTGAAAGCACAGCTGCAAGAGTTGACAGATAGGGGTTTTGCTTGAACTAGTTTTTCACCTTGGGGTGCATCAGTTCCGTTTGTTAAGAAAAAGGACGAATCGATGAGATTATGTATTGACTACTGTCAGCTCAATAAGGTTACAATCAAGAATAAATATTCACTGCCTCGAATTGACGAATTGTTTGATCAGTTGAAAGGTGTCACAGTATTCTCGAAAATTAATCTTCATTCTGGCTACTATCAGCTACGAGTGAAAGATTCAGATGTGCCAAAGACTGCATTTAAAACCAGGTACGAACATTATGAATTTCTTGTGATGTCGTTTGGTTTAACTAATGCACCTGTAGTATTTATGAATTTGATAAACAAAATCTTCAGACTGTATCTAGATAGTTTTGTTGCGGTATTTATTAATGACATTTTAATCTATTTTCGAGACGAGTCCGAACATGCTGAACACTTGAGAATTGTTTTACAAACTCTGTGAGATAAACAATTATTTGCTAAGTTTAGCAAATACTATTTCTGGCTTTGAGAAGTCGGTTTTCTGGGACATGTAGTGTCAACTGAAGGCATCAGAGTTGATCCGAGTAAAATTTCTATAGTTGTTGGCAGGAAACCACCGAGAAACGTATTTGAAGTTAGAAGTTTTCTAGGATTAGCTGGTTATTATTGAAGATTAGTCAAAGGGTTCTCAATGATAGTTATACCAATGACACGACTATTATAAAAAGATGTGAAGTTTGAATGGTCCGATAAATGTTAGCAAAGTTTCAATCAGTTGAAAGCATTGTTGACCGAAGCACCAGTTTTGGTTTAGCCAGAATTGGGTAAAGAATTTGTGATTTTTAGCGGTTCATCATTAAATGGTTTAGGCTATGTTTTAATGTAGGAAGGCAAAGTGATAGCTTATGCTTCCAGACAGTTAAAGCCGCACAAAAAGAACTATACGACGCATGACTTAGAGTTGGCAACTATTGTGTTTACATTGAAAATTTGGCGACACCATTTGATCAGCGAAAAATGTCAAATATTTACCGATCACAAGAGTTTAAAATATATAATGTCGCAGAAAGATCTGAATCTGAGATAGCATAGATGGCTCAAACTATTGAAAGATTATGAATTAATTATTGATTATCATTCGGGAAAAGTAAACGTAGTTGTTGATGCTTTGAGTAGAAAGTCCTTGTTTGCTTTGCGAGCGATGAACACACGACTGACATTATCTGATGATGGCTTGATCTTAGCTGAGTTAAAAGCTAAACCGATGTTTTTACAAAAAATCTGTGAAGCTAAAAAATGTGATAGTGAATTGCTAGTTAAACGGGTAAAGTGTGAATCGACTTTTGATTCAAATTTCAAATATGATCTGATGATTATTTACTGTTCAGAGGTAGAGTTTGTGTACTGATGAATCCAAAGCTTATTCAGAGAATCTTACATGAAGCTCATAGTGGTAGCTTATCTGTTCATCTAGGAAGTAATAAAATGTACAGTGACTTCAGACAGATGTCTTCATGGCTGAGAATGAGACGTGAGATTTTTTATTTTGTATCGAGATGTTTGATATGTCAGAAAGTTAAAGCTAAACATCATGTACCTTCAGGATTGTTACAGCCAGTGATGATACCAGAATGGAAATGGGATAGAGTTACTATGGATTTCGTATCAAGTTTACCCCTATCTTTGAAAAAAAGATGTCATCTAGGTTACCATTGACCATTTGACGAAGTCTACACATTTTACTCTGTTACGTACAAATTTCTCCATTGATAGATTGGCTGAATTATATGTTTAAGAGATTATCAGATTACACGAAGTGCTAGTCTCTATTATTTCAGATAGAAATCCGCGGTTTACCTCACGGTTTTGGAGAAAATTACAAAAAGCTCTTGGTATGCGGTTGCATTTTAGCACTGCATTTCACCCTCAGACCAATGGTCAGTCTGAATGTGTGAGCCAAATTCTCAAAGATATGCTTCGTTGTTCGTATTAGACTGGGAGAAATATTTACCATTAATCGAATTCGCGTATAATAACAGTTTTCAGTCGAGTATAAAAATTGCACCGTATAAGGCTCTATATGGTCGTAAATGTTGCTCTCTGTTACACTGGACTGAGCTCAGTGAGAAAAAGATACACGGGGTTGAATTGATTTGCGAGATTGAAGAAAAAGTGAAAGTGATCATATCATTTGTATAAGGCTTGATTATGCTTGTTTTGGATGCTTTATTTTAGCTTGTGTATCTGTGCAAAGTTGAACGTAGGTTGACGCCAAATTGGGTGAGAAAAATGGCTTGTAAAATTACCTATTTTCGTCTACATGGGCAAAGACATGGGTGTGTATCTTAGCCGTGTGTGACACACGGCTAGGTGACATGGCCGTGTGTCCCTTGTAGTTTTCAAAGGGTTGCAAGTCAGGTTGTTACACAGTCTAGCACACGGCCTGGCACACGGGCAGGTGAGGTTACTTTGAAGGGTACATGGCCTAGCACACGGGCGTATGGCTTGGCTGTGTGACCAAGTCAGAGATTTACACGAGCTTGGGCACAGCCATGTGTCCCCATTTCGAATGCCCACACGGCCTAAGACACGGGTGTGTCTCTTGGACGTGTAAGTCACACAGCCTGGTCACATGGGTGTGTCTTTTGGACATGTGAGTCAGACGGCCTGGTCACATGGTCGTGTGACCCCTACAGTTTTGAAATTTTAAAATGTTTTCTGAAAAATTTTTTGAGTTTCCGATTTAGTCTCGACTTATTTCTAATGCATATTTTGGGCCTTGAGGGCTCGTATATGGGACAATATGAATGATTTTGATTGGTTTTTGTTATGAATATTGATATGTTATGAAATGTCTGAAATTTTGTTTGTTTGTAATGTAAACTTTGATAATAATCCGTAATATTCCAGCGACGGATACGGGTTAGGGGTGTTACAAACCCATGACCAGAAGATATGTTCAAGTCCAATGGACTGGAAAATCCTTGATAAGTCGTATTGCTGAAATTCTTTGGTCAATTGGCGAACCAATCGATAAATAAGTCTACTTCATTAGGTTGATTGCCAGAACCTGAGGCTCTAGCTTGTCCAAATGAAAGATTGAAGGGGAAATTCTTATTAAGGTGATCCATCGTAACTTTTGGTAATTTTTCTCAAACTTGAAGAAATATGTTGGTCAGAGGTTTGTCCACACTCACCACACCAATTGTTGGGTAATTTTTAGTTGTGTCTCATTAAAAGGGACAATCGAATATTTATATACATGGTTGCTGTTCATGAAATTGACGTTCTTAGTAGACTCTATACATGTTGGGCACATGTACTATTTTGGGCTACCTACTGAACTTCGTGGCCCCCACATGCAAACTCCTTATGTATATGCAAGCTGAGACCGTGAGCTCCTATTGCTGACTTCTTACTGTAAGGCTTGTACGCATCCATCCGGTAAGGTCCAGTCGGGTTGCGAGTGGCGACCCAGACCTTATTTGGTTCTCAGGTTGGTGATCATAAGTACATAACAGAACACATCTTGTTTACTGTTATTGATAGATTCTTATTCATCTAAGAAAGCTACAAGCATACCAAAAAAAAAAGTGTACAAGACTTGAACTACCATTTTCATTAATCCCCCAATTAATGCAAAGGTGATTCATGTTTATATTTGCTACTTCAAGAATATTTTTTTATCATTCTCCTGCTCAATATTATTCTATTAAAAATGGACGTCAGATAAACGTTAGCTTTCCAAGCCAATCTGAGAATAATAGAAATAAGAGCCTTACCCCATTGCAATACTTGTAGCCATGAATAAGATTGATCACACAAATTGCAATACTTAAATTAAAAGTGTTTTTTAATTGTTAAATTAATCTTAAAATGAATTTTACTTCAATAATAGTTTGGTAATGTTGAATATGATATCATCATAGAAAAAAATACTAAATGCGTATACGAAACATAGTATTAAATTGCAGGCACAATGCAACGTAACAACCGCATCGTAATGGAAATAGAAACTACCGAGATGCAATAATGGCATAACGCATCAAAGAAATAGCATCACGATCGTTGTGATTAAAATATGTTATGTAACGCCGTAACAATTATTAAAAAGCGGCACAACACCGTATCAGCACCACAACAAGTCATTTAGAGCTTTGTTTGCTTAATTGCAAACTTAATTACATCTAATCATCAAATTTAAAGCTTCTATAAACTAATGTTGGAGTTTTTCAATGTTTAGGCTATAACAGGATAACTATAGTAGGCAACCACCAAGATAATCAATGGCCAAAGATACTTGTCTGTAGGTCAAAAGAATAAGAGAATCAAAATGAAAACAACATTGAATCTTGAGAATTTTAAAGTAAAAACTAGAAAGAATCATTAGCAGTATGGTAGTAGCAAGCGTGAAACTTGTAGACATTGTGAGAGACTTGAAAATTAAGTTCCCCTAATAAGATACAATAAAGCAATTAAAATGATTAGGTTTCTTGTTCTTGAAAATTAAATAAAACTCATAAAATGCATAAATATAATTTTTAAAAGTAGACAGATCTAGATCATGTTTCATGTAAGCTACAAAACTTTTTTTTTAGTTTGACTGAGATTTTTAGTTTTGAACTTTTGGTAGTATATCAAATTTTCATATCAATTATTATATTTAAGAGTTGTGCCTACTTGTACAATTATTTTGGAAAGAACTAGGCATGTGGGTATTAAGTTTTCTTTTGAATTTTTAAAAAATAAAGTTGTCTAAAGCTATGTGAAATGAAATGAAATGACACTATCACATGCTTTGTGTAGGAATAGGAACTAATGTGTATATATATATATATTTCCTTTTCCCTTAAAATTCAGCTAAAAGCTTTAAAGCAAAAATTGTAAAGGGTCCAAAATTTTTTTTACACTACTAGTCTACTACAGAATAACATTTTCGGGTGAAATAGTAAGAGTATTGAAATTCAAATTCTCTCAACTATTCTCTTCAACATTTCAAGAGCTATTTCTTTTGTTTTCTATTTCAAGAGTTGCGTTCTTGAGTTAATAGTGAGGAATCGACATCATCTCAACTCATTTGTGAAGCAAAAAATATAAGTAAATTATGTAATTATTACTTTTAAAATATTATTATTTTGTTTATTACTTAGTTTAAATAATATATTTCTCTTACTAGTTGAATTTAGAGTTGCTAGGTAATTATTATTTTTACATGTTTAATTTTATCTGAATTTTTATAAATATTTTGTAGTGTTAATTATAAGTTTTATATTTTTGTGAATCTTTTGTATTATTAATTATAGGTCTTATAAATTTTTTTTCATTTTTTAATTTTAAGTCTTCTACTATTAGAGTTTTAAGTCTTATTACTTTTGTTTCATTTTGTAGTTTTAACTCTTATTATATTTGTTTCATTTTTTAGTTTTAAGCCTTATCATTTTTGTTCCATTTTGGTGAATATTTTTTATTGTTAGTTTTAAGTCCTACAATTTTTGTTTCTTTTTTATGAATCTTTTACTTGTTGGTTTGAACTCAAGTCATTAATAATAATTTTCAAGCAGATATAGAAAAATGCCACATTCAAGAAATAAAGAAGATGCAACTCCTAGTGATGATTATGGTTGAAGGTCGGGAGAACCTGTTGAAGGTAATCATAATTATTTCAAACGTAGATTTTGTGGAAGAATTATTAAAAGAGGAATAACATGGTTGAAAGAGCATTTGGCTGCATAAAAAGCAAATGTAGCACCTTGTCCACATGTTTCAGCAAAAGTTAGAAAAACCATTGCACAACAGTTTCAAGAATATCATAGTGAAAAAGTTGCGAAGTAGAAGAGAAAAGAAGAATTTGAGGAAAGAATAAGATTAGAAGACCATGGAGACTATGGTGATAATGGTGATGATGATGATGAAGAGTTAACTATTGCAAGACGTGAGAGTATGAGATCTCAAGTTGAATGGAAAGAAAAGCAACATCGAAGACTAAAAACTGGTCAAGATCCAGTTTTTGAAATTAGAAGAGGTAGTAATTTTGGAACTCAAGGAATTAGACGATCATTTAGTGTCCATAATTCTGAAAGAAGTGGGATGGAACATCAATAGACTAATTTTGACTCTCCTAGAGCTAGATTAGAAAACATGGATCATGTTCTTGAAAGACCAAAAAGTTCAAAGCAATCAGAACTTAGTTCGAGCTTTCTTAAAAATGTAAAAGCTAAGTTGGGGAAAGTAATGTCCAAGTTGATATTGCATGAAGCTGTACCTGCAAAAATTACAGAGTCACCATTTCTCCAACTTGTACTTCAAGTCCCAGCGAAAGTTGGAAAATTGGTTAACTGTCCTTCAACTTATGAGGTGATAGGAGTGTATTTGGAAGATAAGTATAAAAAGATACAAATTTGGGAAGAAAGAGGGGTGACCATTACGTGTGATGGGTGGAAAGGGACAGCTAATCAATATATAGTCAGTTTCTTGATTTATAGTACAAGAGGTACTATTTTTAAAAAATCCATTGATGCTAGCAGTGTTACCTCCCGTACTGTTGAGTATTATTTTGGTTTAATGGACAAAATGGTCAACGAAATCGATGAAGAATTTGTTGTTCAGGTTGTTACAGACAATAAAGCAGCTATCAAAAGCATCGGTCATATGTTGATGCAAAAGAGAAGGCACCTGTATTGGTCTGCATGTTCTGCTCATTGGTTGGATCTTATTTTGGAAGAAATTGGCAATAGAAAAAGTGTGAAAAAGGTCTTAAATAAGTAAAAAAGATAAATTCTTTCATATACACTTATACTTGGACAATTGATTATATGAAAAAATATAACAAGGGTGTAGAACTCTTACGACCTGGGATCACTAGATTTTCTACCAATTTTATTGCTTTGGAGAGCATTGTTAGAAGCAAACAAGCACTAAATGAACTGGTGACTTCTTCAGCATAGAAAAGCTCCATATATACAAGAAAACCAGCTAGAATAGAAATGATGGAAGTCATTAACTCAAGTGAGCTCTGGAAAAGGTTGTTGATGTCTTAAAGATATGAGAACCGTTGATTAAAGTGTTAAAAATGTGTGATGGCGATCAAAAACCAACCATGGGTTTTATTTATGAAGCTATTGATCAAGCAAAGTTGGCAATTCAAAGATATTGTCATTATTATTAGAAATATTGGGATATCATTGATAAGAAATGGAGTAATCAATTTCATAATGATTTGTTTTCTGCTGGTACGTCGTAAAACTTTTAAATATTTTAATTTGTAAAGTGTTTTATTTAGATATTTACTATATTATTTATTATACGAGATATTTTTTAAATCCATAATTTCTGTATGGAGGCAATTCCACAAACCATGTGCTTTGTGAAACCATGAATGGAGTTAGAAATGTTATACAAAATCTAGAGCCTAACATGAGTAATCAAGTTTTGGCAATGAATCAGGTATATATTTATATACCTAAATTTGTAAAGGAACCTATAAATTATTATATTGTAATTACTGATTTAGTTATTGTTAGTTGTTGTTATATCGAGATAAAGTGGATTCTTTTGGAACACCATTAGCTTAAGGTGCAATTCTGAGGAATAATCCTGGTAAAAAAGAATTTTACCTTTATAGTTTTGTAGATAATAAAGATATATTTATAAATACTTTATGAATTGTATCTTATTATTGATTTTTTTTTTGTAACTGAATGATGGATTAATTATGGAGGTTGTGCGCCTCAACTTCAATACATTGTTGTTAGAGTTTTGAGTCAAACAACTTCATCTTCAAATTGTGAGTGCAATTGGAGTACATTTAGTTTGATCCACACAAAGAAGAGAAATAGACTCAAGCATAAAAAGCTTCAAAAATTAGTTTATGTCCATTATAATATGAAGTTGAAACTAAGGCACATAAAAAGAAAAAGTATAAAAGAGTTAGAAATGGGATTTAATCCAATCAATCTCGATAATATTTTTGAAAAAGAGGATCCATTAAATGCATGGATTGAAGAAAGAGAGGATTCTATGCTTGATAGTGAACCTAATTTTTCATGTTTACCTAAAAGGTTACTTAATGAAACTAATGAAGAAAATGTCGATGAAGAAACTCAAGGCGAAGCTATTTCATCTGGTTTTGGGGATTATAAAAATCGTTAAGGCTCAATCTAATGAGGACAGTGTTCAACTATCGACATCAAGTGATGGTGATGGTGATGATCCTGGTGGAAATACTGAAGATGCATGCTAAACAGAACCTGAGCACATGTATTCTAATACATTTTATGGAGGCTAAGGTATGACTAGATATCCTTATGTTGTTGATCCAAGTTTGTATGAAACAAATGCATCATTAGTTTACAACATAGAAGAGGTAGAGATGATAGAACTCATGGGAGGATGAGAGAGCACTTTCATGATTCATTTACAGGCTCATCATCACGTAGTTTAGCTACAAATGAGAATGAAATTAGTGAATTATCATCTCATAGTTCTCATTCCTACCAACCAAATGCATTTTATCCACCTTACTTTGGACATAATTCAAGCTATGAATCTTTTGGTTATCATTTACCTCATCACATGTTTCCTACCAATGATGCATCTCATGGTTCTATCCTTCCACATTTTGCATACAATGTGATGCTTTTTTCACATGGAATGGGAGGAGATCAAAACCAAGGGAATGATGAATATAGATGATTTAGATCCTCCACGTCATTCAGTATATTGGTGAATTACATAACAAATTTATATTTGTATGTTTATATTTTTCTTTTTTAAGTTGACGTAAAATTAACTTTTCATGTCGAAATATGAGATAATTTATATGTTATTTATTAAAATTAGGGTTGTTATTATTCATGATTTAGTGTGATAATGTTTGTATGGTTCATATTTATTTTGAATGAATATTTATAAAATTAGATTTTTATTTTTATAAATTAAATAAAACACATAAAAGAGTATCATTAATATTAAGGGTGAGCAAAACTCGATTCAACTAAAATTGAAGAAAAATTCAAATTTTGAGTTAAACGAATTAAATTATTCGAGTTAAATAAGTTATTCGAGTCAATTTAAATTTCTTTTTCGAATTTCGAGTTCGAATTGAGTTGCATTTTCAAATTCGAATAACTCAAATAAACTGAATATCAAATTATAATATTTTAGATTTTTACCCAAATCCTCAAATCTTTTTACTTTTTTTCCCCAGAACTTTTACTCCTTCTCACTTTCTTTCCAAAACTTTTACTCTCCTCCCTTTTAACCCCCCCATCTATCCCAAATTCATTTCCCACCAAATTCTTTTTAATATTTTCCCTCCAAAATTTTACTCTCCCATTTACTTTCCCTCAAAATTTTACTTCCAAAAACCCTCAAACTTTTTTTATTTTCCCTCAAAATTTTTACTCCCTCCTATTTTTTTACTCCCCGTCTACCCCAAACTCATCTCTCCCCCCTACCTTTTTTGATATTTTCTCTCCAAAATTTTACTCTCCTTATTTACTTTCCCTCAAAAATTTACTCCCAAAAATTTTTTAGTTTCCCCTAAACTTTTACTTCTCACCCTTTACCCGCAAATAAAAATTAAATTCATCCGAAAAAAATCTCTAAACCTAAATAATAATTTTATTTATATCTACTATTTATATTATTAAATTAAATTTCACATTTTGTACTATTTAAATTATTGAATTGTTTAATCATATTGAATATTTATACTAAAATTGAATTATTAATAATGTCATAAAATATTTGTATTAATATTTTATATTAGTGTCAATTTCACATTTTTTCTTTAAAATAACTTTTATTAAAAAAATTACAAATTTACATTTAATATATTTTTTAATTTCCAAATACATAATTAGAAGATAATTGAAACAATTAAGTGAGCAAAGAAGCTAACCCATATATAAAAGATTAATAAATAAATTACAAGGTGATAAAAGTGGACAAATTTGATTACAGTGGGTGACAATGGTTATAAGGACTCAAATTTTTTTTTTAAAATTTAACTCAAACAAATATATTAAATTCGATTCGATTCGAATTCAAATTCAAATTCGAATTCAAATTCCATCTCACTCGACTCGATTTGAGAAAATTTCAAACCGAGTTAGGGTTATAAAATATGATTCGTCAACTTGATTAACTCGAAATTTTTTCATTTGATTCGATTCGATTCAATCGAACGCTCACCCCAAATTAATATTATAATAATAAAATATGATTGTAAAATGTATAAATATAATATTTTTGAAACATTGTGATTTTTTTAAAAAAAATCATGTTTGCAACAACTATTTTACATTACGTAACGTCCGCAGAATCCGCAATCACAACAGACTCTGCAACCACAATTTAATACTATGATACGAGGATGCCATGACATAAATCATGGGTTCACCAAAATTTATATTACATAACTTACTAACTTATGAAAAATTATATAAGTATAAAATTGTTGATACAATGATTCAATAAGGAGGAGTTATAGAAGAGAGAATGATTGTTTTATTGAAGACCAGTTCACTTAATTAGGATGAAGAGTCAGAGGTTATAAAAAATGAAGGTGAAGTAAGCTTTGGGGCTTTTTTTTTTAAAAAAAGTAACCTAAATTTTTTGATTAATTATTAAAACAATCCAGCTTAAAAATGATGTACGTAAATGACCTAATTTTTACAGTGCTTCCCGATGCTGCTAGACACATCGGCCCCCCATCATCAGCCAATGGTTTAGATAAACTTGAGGAAATTTTTTGAGGGATATATTTGGGTACTTTAAATAAGAATTATATATATATTTAAGTTTATTGTTTTTAAAAAATAATAATAAAAGGAAAAGGGTTTATTTTTGTTATTCTTATATTTTTTAAGGGCTATTTAATTTTAATTTCAAAAGAGGATAGACCTAACATGAAAATAGATCAAAAGTTGAAAAATATTTTATTTGGTGCTGGCATGCTGACAAGTTACACCCATTTTTCAACCAATCTAAAAAGGGTAATTGCTTTGTCAAGTCCTTGAACATTTTATATGTTCACACTTGAGTACGATGTTGCCAATTTATCAGGCGGCAATGCTAATTTTTTTTCCTTAAATGCAATCATTGGTTGATGATAGGGGGCTGGTGTTTCGGTGTGTCAGTGCCACCGAAAAACATTGTAAAAAATTGGGTCATTTACGTATATAATTTTTAAGTTGGGTCATTTTTGTAATGAATCAAAAAATTTAGGTTACTTTTATAAAAAAAACCAAGCTTTAGAGAGTATATGCTAGGAGAACTAAACAGAGTGTAGGTTAGTATATGTCAGGAGTTGATCTTGTCCTTATCGTTCTTGAAGGTATTTATAGGTAGGAGTCCTGTGTAAAATGGTGTTAACATGCTGAACTTACTATCTAATCATCATTGTGGAACATATAGGACAGATGCCTTCGATAGGGCATATCTTGTCATTCATTCTAGTTTTACGTTACAAAACAGTTACACTCACACGGAGTTTAGTCATCAAATAGACCATGTTCCTAAAAGAAGGTCGAGGACCCGGAGTAGTGGATGGTTCCCACTTATCTGAGTGGTTAGGATGGGAGGTGAAATTTAGGGCAACCTTTCAATTGGTAATTGTTGTTCAGACAGTCTTCCGGCTTATCACATGTACTTATTCAAGTGGAAGGATATAAGAAATATAAAAAATAGACAAACACCTTAGGAATATATGAAATATTCAATTAATTATGTAGTCAACCAATTTTGCCCGGGCCCATTTAACTTATGTAAATAACCCAAATAAATTAAAATATTCATGATCATCATCAGACCCAAAATAATAAAAAGTAGCCCAAACACATTATTACCCCAAAAACTTTTACATAAAATTAAAAGCCCAATCCTAATAAACCTAAAGTCTAGCCCAAATCTGAAAGAGCCCAGTAGAAAAGGGAATTTCAGAAGCAGCTCCTGGAATATACTAGAAGTGCACCAGAGAGACGATTTCTCACAGCTTTCACGAGTGACTTTCTCCATACAGTCGTTGCATCATACCTGTAAAAGAATATACAAGAGAATGTATTATCACCCCCAAGTTCAGACAGGTCGTTGATATTGTATTTGACCATGTTTGGTAATTCAATGGGATGTGTACTTGGTCAACATGACGAATCAGGAAGAAAAGAAAAGGCGATATATTACCTCAGTATGAAATTCACCGAGTGTGAGTTGAGATATTCGCCAATTGAAAAATTGTGTTGCGCTTTGGTTTGGACAACACGAAGATTGAGGCAATATATGTTGTATCATACAACCTGGCTAATTTCAAAACTGGATCCTTTAAAGTATATGATGGAGTCAAATGCCTTAAACGGAAGGATGGCTAAGTGGCAAATTTTGCTTTTTGAATTTGACATAATTTACATGAGTCAAAAAGTTGTAAAGGGAAGTGTAATAGCAGATTTTCTGGCTAGCCGAGCTTTAGAAGATTATGAGCCCTTAAATTTTGACTTTCCTAATGAAGAGATAGTGTATGTAGCAGCTACTGAAGAAGATAATACAAAAGGTCACTGTTGGAAATTGAATTTTGACGGAGCCTCAAATGTTGTGGGTAATGGAGTTGGGGCAGTTCTGGTATCCCCAGATGGAGATCATTATCCATTCACATGTAAATTGGATTTTGATTGTACAAATAATATGGCAGAATATGAAGCATGTATCATGGGACTCAGAGCAGCTATAGAACGCAGGGTCAAATTGTTGGAAGTATATGGAGATTCTGCATTGGTAATTTATCAACTTCGAGGTGAATGAGAAACAAGAGATTCTAAGCTAATCAATTATAGAAGGCTGGTGTTGGGGTTAGTTGAGGAGTTTGATGATATTATTTTCAATTATCTCCCGCGCGAAGAAAACTAGATGGCAGATGCTTTGGCTACTTTGGCTTCCATGATCAAAGTAACCCGACAAGAGGATGTGAAGCCTATTCAGATGAGTATTTATGAGGCCCCGTCTTATTGTTATAATATAGAGGAAGAAGAAAGAGATGATCATCCTTGGTCTCAGGATATATTGCGGTATGTGAGAAATCGTGAGTATCCAGATCAGGCCACGGAGAATGACAAAAGAACGTTGAGAAGGCTCGCTTGCGATTATGTATTAGATGGAGAGATTTTGTACAAAAGAAAGAAGGATCAAGTATTGTTGAGATGCGTGGATGCCGTAGAGTTGAAGAAAATCTTGGAAGAAGTGCACGAAGGTATTTGTGGGACGCACGCCAATGGGTTCACAATGGCCAGACAAATTATGCGGTTTGGATATTATTGGCCTACCATGGAAGGGGACTGCATCAGTTATGCTAAGAAATGTGACAAATGTCAAATTTATGGTGATAAGATTCATGTACCTCCCTTGCCCTTGCATGTTATGACTTCTCCATGGCCATTTTCCATGTGGGGCATGGATGTCATAGGGCCAATTTCACCTAAGGCTTCAAATGGGCACTGTTTCATTTTTGTAGTCATTGATTATTTTACCAAGTGGGTGGAAGCTGCTTCGTACGCCAACGTAACTAAATCGGCAGTCAGTAGATTCTTAAAGAAGGAAATTATATGTCGATATGGAATGCCTGAGAAAATCATATCCGATAATGCACTAAATTTGAACAATAGTACAATAGCAGAGGTCTGTAGTCAGTTTAAAATCAGACATCATAACTCGTCACCATATCGTCCGAAGATGAATGAGGCAGTGGAAGCAGCTAATAAAAATATTAAGAAGATTGTGGGGAAAATGACCGAAATGTACAAAGATTGGCATGAAAAGTTGTCATTCGCTCTTTATGCTTATCGAACATCTGTCAGAACTTCTACTGGGGCAACACCGTTCTCATTGGTCTATGGAATGGAAGCAGTTCTGCCCATTGAAGTGGAAATACCTTTTCTTCGAGTTTTGTCAGAATTAAAGTTAGATGAAGCAGAATGGATACAGTCTCGATATGATCAGTTGAACTTGATTGAGGAAAAGAGGCTAAAGGCTATTCAGCATGGACAGATGTATCAAAAGAGAATGATGCGGGCTTATGAAAAAAAGGTTCGCCCAAGAGAGTTTCATGAGGGAGATTTGGTTTTGAAAAAGATTCTTCCCATACAAAAAGATTTCAGAGGTAAATGGATGCCAAATTGGGAGGGGCCCTATGTGGTGAAGAAAGCTTTCTCTGGTGGTGCATTAATACTAGCCGAAATGGATGGAAAGAATTTATCTAATCCAGTGAACTCGGATGCAGTCAAAAAGTACTACACTTGGCAAGGGAGGGAAGCCAAAGTGAAAACCCGCAAAGGGCGCTTTGAGACTTTCAAAAAAAATGGGGGGCAAAGTGAAAACCCGCAAAGGGCACTTTGATACTCAAATAAAAATGGAAAGGGCCAAAGTGAAAACTCGCAAAGGACGCTTTGAGACCCAATAATAAAAAAAGAAAAAAAAAAAGAGAAAAAGGAGAGGCCAAGGTGAAAACCCGCAAAGGGCGCCTTGTGACCAAAGGGGATTTGAGTTGAAAACTCGAAAAGGGCAGCTCAAATATGGATCAAAAGTGAGGAGGCTGTGATCTTGATATACTTGAATTAACCATGAAGGGAATATGTTGCATCTTAGGGCATTGACAAAGTGCTTCTGATCTCTTAAACACATGTTGAGTTTGAATTGGTCTTCAAGAAGTTTGTACGGAGAAGCTCAGGTTACGATAACAAGGGTACCTAGTCTTCATTTTCAGTAAATTAGTTATCTTTATCCTTTCTTTTTCAAGATATACATTCCTAAATTAATGGCCATTGTTGTTCTTTTGATAATTTACTTTGAATTCAAGGCTAATTTCCATTCTTGTTCATTAATCACAATTTGATTGCAAGCATGTTGCATTGACATAATGATGAATGAACTAGTGATGTTTTTACAATAGAAGTTTTGCATATTATTCTAGGAGTTTCTAAATAATACAAGAATCTGAAGTGAGATAATTGTTTAGAATACGCTCAAGTTCAAGGATATATTTGGATAAATCACTTTTTTTAGATCTCTGTCCAAATGATAATGGAGCAAACAGGCAGGATATAGTATTGATGATGCAATTTTATTCTCGAGAAAAATGAAATGACGTTCATACAGAGAGCAGAAATGCACATTTGGCTATAGCACCTAAGAAGTGAGGTAGCAGATTAAATAAAAGGAAATTCAACTATGAGTTACAATGTTTTGTCTCAAAAGCAGTAGTAGAAGGGACGTTGGAATTACAGTGAGGCAAGCTCGCCAGACGAGATAGGTTGTTTCTTTGGGATACTCCTTCAAGAAGATGGTTTAGCAAATGCGTCAGTAACAGTATTAATGAACAACGAGTGACGATACCCTAATTTGTTAAAATGGAATCATCCTCATTTTTGCATATATTAATCATACCACATTTAGTTAGGAGCATTGGGTCATTTCGATCATAGCATCCTAATTATTTGGCCTAAGCATGTGCATGTAAAATGGAGTCTACAGGATAAGTCCCCCGGAGGGCAATGTAGCAACATTGGTAAAGATTTAAGATCTTATTTCCCTGAAGTTGCAGTGGAATAGATCTTCGCAGATGGAATCTTATCTTCATGTATCGACAATGGAGAAGATTTCACCAGCAAGCCCTATCTCTCTGAGGTAGCAAGAGAGCAGGTTGAAGAATGAGTCTTATCTTCCTGAGGAAGCAAGGAAGTAGATTGAGAATTGAAGATTTTATCTCCCTGAAGTTGCAGCGGAGCAGATCTTCGCAGATGGAATCTTATCTCCATGTATCGGCAAAGGAGCAGATTTCACCACCAAGCCTTATCTCTCTGAGGTAGCAAGAGAGCAGGTTGAAGAATGAATTTTATCTTCCCGAGGTAGCAAGGAAGCAGATTGAGAATTGAAGATTTTATCTCCCTGAAGTTGCAGCGGAGCAGATCTTCGTAGATGGAATCTTATCTCCATGTATCGGCAAGGGAGCAGATTTCACCACCAAGCCTTATCTCTCCGAGGTAGCAAGAGAACAGGTTGAAGAATGAATTTCATCTTCCTGAGGTAGCAAGGAAGCAGATTGAGAATTGAAGATTTTATCTCCCTGAAGATACAGCGGAGCAGATCTTCGCAGATGAAATCTTATCTCCATGTATCGACAATGGAGCATATTTCACCACCAAGCCTTATCTCTCTAAGGTAGCAAGAGAGCAAGTTGAAGAATGAGTTTTATTTTCCTGAGGTAGCAGGGAAGCAAACTGAAGGTTGAGGATCTTATTTCCCCAAAGTGGCAGTAGAACAGATTAAAAATGGAATTTTATCTCCATGTATCGGCAATGGAGCAGATTTAATCTCGTTTCCTAAAGGTGTTTGGAAAAGAGAAGTACCAAAAAGCCAAGAAGTTAAAATTCAATAAGACAAGCAAAATTGGTTTTTTTGAAGTCTTTGCTCTATTCCCGTTACACGCCAATGAGCAAAGATGGGCAGCTGTAGTCAACCAATTTTGCCCGGGCCCATTTAACTTATGTAAATAAACCCAAATAAATTAAAATATTTATGATCATCATCAGACCCAAAATAATAAAAGTAACCCAAACACATTATTACCCTAAAAACCCTTACATAAAATTAAAAGCCCAATCCTAATAAACCTAAAGTCTAGCCCAAATCTGAAAGAGCCCAGCAGAAAAGGGAATTTCAGTAGCAGCTCCTGGAATATACTAGAAGTGCACCAGAGAGACGATTTCTCACAGCTTTCACGAGGGAATTTCTTCGTACAGTCGGTGCATCATACCTGCAAAAGAATATACGAGAGAATGTACAGCCAAATGATAGAGGGAAAATGTATTTTTATTTTTCATTTTTTCTGTAAATTCAGGCTATAAAAAGCCTCATTTTGTACTCCAAAGATTACACACAGAGAATACTGTACGCATACTACACATTCATAAATCAAGCAAAAAGTTTTGAAAGGTGATTTTCCAGTTTTTTTTCTTCTCTTCATTTCTCTTTTAATTAGTTTGAGGATTAGGCGCTAAGAGGAGCTCTCGATACCAATGATAGCCCAAACATCACAGACATGCGTAGATGTGGGTGAGGATTGAGCAATACTAAATTTTGTTTAAATCCTTGGAGTTTATTTCATTTTTTTCTTAAAATAATATCATAAGATTCGTTTTTTTTAAAAAAAAGGAAGAGTAAAAGGTAGCAATATTATTGGATTTCTAAAATTGGGATCTCCGTTGATAAAACCCGATCATCATCCGCACTATTAGCCATCAAACTGATGAAGGTTAGTGGTTGCGCGATGAAAGGAGCCTTCACAGAACAGGATTTTGTTTTTTTATCTGAATTTTGGAAAGAAAGCAAAGAAGGAGAAGAGAAAGATACTTACTAAGTCTTTTTTAAAAACTTGTTCAACTGCCTTCAACGAGGAGAATGGGTGCTCTTTACATACAGATGGTCCCCAAAACAATGGTGATTCGAATGCTAAAAAGAAACCCTAAAAAATTAGTTCTCAGGCTGTGATTTTCGGCTGTAAAAGGGGGCTGTGTTTTGGGGATGATGCAGAAAAAAATGGTTTAAATGCCTTAATTTTTGAAACAGTGCCGTGTAAAATAAAAGGGGGGGAAGGGTCCGCGCATTCGCCCAATTGGAGACCCGACTCTATCCAGATGCGGCAAGGATGGAATATTTACGCAGCAGGCCCCTTCTCTTTGCGCTGCATAAAGATCTGCTCCCCTTTGCGCCTAAATTGCTTTATTCTCTGTTTTAAAATTGTTCCTCAGATTTGTATGTTTTGGCATTTTAGTCCCTGTCTTCATGCAATGTTTTAAGATTAGGAATAATTTCAAACATGGTCCCTGTGAAATCAAGTGTGTCATATATGAGTCCTTATTTCATTATTAATAGTTTATTTATTTATGCCAATTGTCCTTCTTAGTTTATTTTGATTGCTATTAAGTAATTTGCTAAATTTATGTTATAGTTTTAAATTTGATTTCATTTGCCTGTACCTGTTGAATTACTTTGTTGATATATTTATTCTTTTTCTTTCTTGTCATTTATATTATTTGTAATGTACATGTTAATTGTGTTATTTGTATTTTTAGTTATTTATTTGTTGTAATTTGGGGTACTTGAATTTCCATACGGTTGTACATTATTTTATGTAATTTTTTTATGTGTTATTATACATGTATATACTTCATAATAATTGGTTTTATTCCATGAACATTATCAATATTAAATTATTATACATATATTTAACTATTTTTTGTCCACATGATATATATGTATTTGTTTTCTAAAATAAAATCACATGTTATATACATTAAATAAATTTTAACTATACATATACAAAAATTATTAGTATATATAATTTAAATACATTTTTAAACATTGGTATTTTTATACATATAGTTTTTTAGATTTATTCACATATATTTCTTATTCAAAAGGAAAATCTCACATATTTTGTATCATTTAAATTATTATTAATACATATGTTTCGAATTTATATTTAGTTTGCATCTATTATTAAAGCTTTGATATCTTTATATATATAGATTTTAATAAACTTGTAATTAATTATATTTTTTATTATGTATATAATTTATAATAAAATTAAGTTAACCTTGTAATTCCTATTTTAATCAAAGGATATTTCGACATGTAATTATTTCTAACATTTTTTCACATGTATATAGCATATTTTAATTTATTTTTGCTATGGTATATGTTATTATTTTCATATAACTTTATGTAAATATTTTTCTATGTATATATATCTTCTTTTAAAATTATTTATGTGTATAATATTTTTTAAAAACCCTTTTAAATCATGTAATTTATTGTACTTCATATTATCCTTATGTTTTTTACATATATTCTGTTGCCTATATAGTATATATATTTACTTCATTTTTTTATATACATTATTAATTTTATTTTTTTTATTAATAATTATACCCAATGTTTATTTGTGTGTAAAAGTTTCATAAATTTATTTTGTACATTATTTTATATCATGAATTGTTATTCCTTCATATTTAATACATTTTTTAAGTTATCTTGTGAATTATCAATTTTTGAATAAACTTGTGTTTTAAATATTTTTGTATAATTTGATTTGAACTTTGAGATTTATAATAGTTATTTCAATAAACATATATCCCAAGTTTTATGCAAATGTGTCAACTTATATACATTATATGATCATTAATTCTTTGTTTTGTTTCATACATATTTTTGTATATCATTTTATTTTGTGTTATGACCGTGTATATTATTTTTATTATTCATTATCCATGCTTAAAGAATTTTTTGTTATATTATACCTAGAATGATTGTTAGACATATTAAGCAAGGTTTACTGTATTTTGAGTATATTATTTCATATTTATTGTTTTTTTATAATACATTAAATATTTCATCAATTTTAAAATGAATAAACATGTTTTTAAGCAAATTTCTAAATTTCAATTATTTAAAGCTTTTGAAATAAGGCAATATCTAATATTTGGGGAATTTGGAAAAATTGTGCTCAATCATACTGGGTATGACTTTTCCGATGAACCAAATATTTAGATAACCTTTTATACTTTTAATGTATGAGTTTTTTTTAAAAAAAAAATTCGAAAATCAATTGTATCTTAAAGGTATAAGGGATCGTATCTAACCGTACTGGGTATGAAACCTCATATCTTTGGAACGAGAGATTTTTGATAGCTAATTTGAGTTATTCAAACATTTTTTATATACCTCGGAAAATATTTTCTTTTAAAACTTTTTAAGGACAGCATCAAATCAATTTGGTACCAATTTTGGGCGTAATGAGGGTGCTAACCCTTCCTCATGCGTAACCGACTCCCGAACCCGTTTTCTATTTTTTTTACCTAAACCAAATTTATTTTTCATTGAATAAAATATTTTAATAGGTGATCCAATCACACCTAAATCAAGAGATTGGTGGCAACCCCACACTCGATTTTACAAGTCGATTCCCATTGTTTTTAAAATAAAAAAGGGTTCGACAAATTAAATTTAAATATGATTTATTATTGAATTTTAATTTAAAAGAAGAAGAATCGAGCTGTATGAGAGATGAGCCGAAGGAGTAGCCCACGTTGTGGACAGGTTTACTAACTGGATACACTCCAACAACAAAATTATGACAATATTTGCCGTTAACTAATATTATTGGTGAAGAAATATTTAGGGTTGGAATTCAATTTCAATTAGTTTTTAATTTTAAGCCATTTGACCAATATTTGGTATTTTCTAGATTTGGGCTTATGTCTTGTTTATAAGGAAAATATTTATTATGCCCGAATGGATAAAAAAAACATTAGAAAATTGGAAATGGAAGCAAAGACAAATCATGGAAAGGAAATTTATTTTGATTTTATCTGAGTACCGTAATCAAGGAAACAATTTACGGTATATCCTTGTCCATATCCGACAGGCTTTGCTTGTGAATCTTCTTTGTTTGTTCAAAAAGGGTTTAACCATTAATATCATCGCACATGTAACTCCTGTTGAAGATTCCATGGAAATTAGCTTGCTCTTATAGACTAAACATATAACGGGCTCACTTGACTTTGAGCATCATTTGACATGTTATGCAATAAATCCAACCAACCCTTCAAGCCATCGGTTTTCTTTTACCTTTAGCACGCCTTTTAATGCACCAAACTAACAGTGACGACAAAGTAAAGTCACGTTCACGAAATATATAATCATATGTGAGAAGAAGCTAAAAAGGAAATGTAATGTTGCAGTTGGTCAATCAACTCTTCACATGTCTACATTCTCTCCATGTCGTATTGTCACGGGTTCGACAAAACTTTTTCTTCTTCTCTTTTGTTGTCCCCATAATTTCACCCATTATCCAGCGTTGCAGTAGAGGGCTTCAAAATGCCATCTCAGGGAGTGAAGTTATATGTCCAAGATAAACATGTATTAACTCTTTGTTTTCCTCTCTTCATTTCTTTCTTTGTATTAACTACATTTTTTGGTTTTTATCATTTGCAGGTGGTCTTGGATAATGGTATACTGCAGGTCACAATATCTAATCCAGATGGCATTCTCACTGCTATTCAATATAATGGCATTGACAATTTGCTTGCTGTTGAAAACCAGGAAGCTGATAGAGGGTAAATATTATTCCTATGCTCTCTCTTTTTTCGCTATTGGATAAAATTTATAATGGACTTCTTTTATTTTCTCTATTCACTTATTTCTATCTTTTTTTTAGTTAAATTCTATTATTAGTCTTTATACTTTATAAAAGTTATTGATTTAATCCTTCTATTTTAATTTAGTTACTCTTAATCTCAGTAAATTACGTTATTTTTAAAATTTGATGTGACATACATATTGTCATATGTATAATACCATGCTAATTTACTATTTTCACATCAATAATTGTCATTAGGAGAAGATGGATTAAATTAATTTATCATTGTACGCTTATTCCGAACTAGTAATTGAATTTAATCAAGCATATCTAATTGTTATTGATGGATCAAGACTAAAATTTTAAAATTCAAAAAGTATGAAAATTAAAATTTATCAAATTCAGTACATGGACTAAATCATAGAGACTAATGGTAAATTTTAACTTTTTCTTTTTTTTGTGAATAATTATAAAAGTTGACTCCATTTTCTTATGGAATCAAAAGGTATTGGGACCTCGTCTGGAATCTAGCAGGAAGCAAAGGAACAAAGGGTAAATTTGACAGGTATGTTTTTTTCTTTTTCATGTATTCGAAAAATCATATCTTATACTAATCGAAATCTGCGTAGAACATAAATGTTGGGATGAATTACTTCAAGTGAGATAAAACTGGAAGTAACATATGCAGGATTGAAGCAACAAGTTTTGAAGTAATAGTGGAAAATGAGGATCAGGTGGAGCTTTCATTTACTAGAACATGGAATCCTTCCCTTGAAGGCAAAGTCGTTCCCTTGAACATCGAGAAGAGGTATTTATAAATTATGTTACTTGAATTCAAATGTGAGTGTTAAATATATATATATATATATTTGAAATACTATTTTCAGTTATTTTCATGTATGTAGAGGGTGTATTGGAGGGGATCGGTAAAAATATTATGGAGGCTTTTATATTAAGAGTAAATTACATTTTGGTGGTTCGACTCAAAGAATAGGTAAATTAATCATTGTGCATTATATCAAATAGCAAATTGGTCATTTATGTTAAAAATTTCATCTATTTTTACTATTAAAAACTGACGTAGTTAACAGAACAACCAGCAGTAACATGTGGCATGCCATTGTACTTCATATTGATGTCCAGGGACTAGTTTTTAATACTAAAATGGATGAAATTTTTAATAAAATAACTAACTTGCTTTTTTATCTAACATATAATGACTAATTTACTCATTTTTTGAGTAGATAGGTCAAAATGTAATTTGACTCCTAATATAAAATCCTCCATGATACTTTTACCGAGGGAGTATCATATTATGGAACTCAAGTCTAGATATGCGAGCAACATAACTTATGATTTCAGGGGAGATTGTAACAAAAGCAAAATCCTGTTTTATGTTTTACAGGTTTATAATGCTTCGTAATTCCTCAGGATTCTACACCTATGCAATTTACGAGCACTTGAAGGAATGGCCTGCTTTCAACCTTGACAGGTTCAGGGTTGCATTCAAGTTGAGGAAAGACAAGTATGCATATATACATATATTTATATTGAAAAATGAATTTAAAAAAACTCAATGACGTGTTAAAAGAAATGAACAAGCATTGACCATTGAGTAATTTCAAATGCACAGGTTTCATTACATGGCAATGGCAGACAACAGACAAAGATACATGCCCTTGCCTGATGACCGTTTACCTTACAGAAGCCAAACCTTGGCTTATCCAGAGGCTGTCCTACTGGTTGATCCAATGGAAACTGAGTTTAGAGGAGAGGTTGATGACAAGTACCAGTATTCATGCGAGAACAAGGACAACAGGGTCCATGGATGGATTTGCAATGACCCGCCGGTGGGGTTCTGGCAAATAACTCCTAGTGATGAGTTTCGATCTGCCGGGCCTCACAAGCAAAACCTTACCTCTCACGTCGGCCCGACCACCCTTGCCGTAAGAAAAACCTTACCTTCTTTTTCCACCATAACGTTAGCTTTTAATTACAATCTTACACGACCAAATCGACCAGGTTATGCACAGTGTTCATTATTCAGGAGAGGATTTGATATTGAAATTTGGAAGTAATGAGGCTTGGAAGAAAGTTTTTGGCCCCATTTTTATTTATCTTAATTCTTTGTCGGATGCTGGAGGTAACCCACTTTCACTTTGGGAAGATGCTAAACAACAGGTTCTAATTTTCTTTAAGTTACTCTCATATGAGTGTCTGAATAAAGAAAAATGAATAATCATATCTACATACAAGATGTTAAGACTGAAGTTGGAACTTCTAATTTAGATGAGAATTGAAGTTCAAGACTGGCCCTATACTTTCCCTGCTTCTCAAGACTTTCCACAATCCCATCAAAGGGGCAATGTCAGTGGTAGATTACTAGTGAAAGACAGGTAATTTATCTCATTTGGGCTGTTCTATTCAAACCTCTACTTTTTAATCATTTAATTTGTGAACAATTGAATCTTTTCTTGGTGTCACTTTTTTTTTTTCAAATTGATCTTCAGATATGTTTGCAAAGACTACATACCTGCCAATGGTGCCTATGTGGGGTTAGCACCCCCTGGAGATGTTGGATCTTGGCAGAGTGAAGTCAAGGTAATTTCGGATATTCCATAATTTTTCTGTAAATCCGAAGCAGATTCAGATATAAGAACATTCCTTATCAAAGTTCAACATCACATGGTTACCCTTGGGTCAGGGCTATCAATTCTGGACTAGAGCTGATGAAGATGGCTATTTCTGCATTAACAATATTTGGACCGGTGACTATAATCTATATGCATGGGTTCCTGGTTTCATTGGTGATTATAAATATGATGTTATCATCACCCCTAGCGCAGGTCTTTTACTTTAATTTTTTCTACTGCAACCTCCTAAGTTGTTGTTTTGATGAAGTATATATATTTTATAACGCGATATTGCAGGGTATGATATATTCATGGGTGATCTTGTATATGAACCGCCAAGAGATGGCCCTACATTGTGGGAAATTG
This sequence comes from Gossypium hirsutum, assembly GCF_007990345.1. Lineage (NCBI taxonomy): Eukaryota > Viridiplantae > Streptophyta > Magnoliopsida > Malvales > Malvaceae > Gossypium > Gossypium hirsutum. The sequence goes on from NC_053424.1 coordinate 33,829,857, forward strand.
GAGTCCCGGATCGCACTGCTGCAGAATTCTACGTTCCTGATCCGAGTCCGATGTTTGTCAACAGGTTATATGTTAACCATCCTGACAGGTTGGCTTCTTTTCCTGCGATTTTACGGATTCATCATGTAAGATATATTTTCTTTTTAAGTTTATAAATATTTGCAGATTTAGGCAGTATGGGTTATGGGAAAGATATGCAGATTTATATCCTGATAGAGATTTGGTTTACACAGTTGGGGTTAGTGACTATACAAAAGACTGGTTTTTTGCTCAGGTCACCAGGTATTCATTCCCCTCTGAATTCTCAATAACATTTCCAGATTCAGAATCCTTAGGTATCTTTGTTTTGGATTGCAGAAAGAATGATGACAACACATATCAAGGAACTACATGGCAAATCAAGTTCAAACTAGATTGTGCTGCAAATGAAACCGAAACATACAAACTACGATTGGCATTGGCTACTGCACATGCTGCTGAACTTCAGGTATAGAATTTAATTGTTAAGAGTTTTAACTTTAGATGACTAAACTTTGCACATTAAATTGATTTCTTTGTTTTATGAAGGTAAGGGTCAATGATGATGGAAAGTCTCCTCTATTTTCAAGTGGACAAATTGGTAAAGACAACACAATAGCCAGACATGGTATCCATGGGCTTTACCGGCTTTACCATGTCGGTATTCCGGGGAATCTGCTTCTTGAAGGAGATAACACCATATTTCTAACTCAACCGAAAAGCACCAGCCCTTTCCAAGGAATTATGTATGACTATATTCGATTAGAAGGCCCTGCATCTTCTAATGGAAACAAGAAACCTTAAAATATTTCAGATATCCACAAAATTGAAGCTAGAAACAGGTTTGAACAAGTTTCTGTCAAAGAAGCATATCCTGTTTCATATTGATTAAACCGTATCTCTGTAGTTGATTTATGTACAACATCAAAATCCCATGGATTCAACAAAATGGAGACTAGGAGCACTCTTGAGGGGAATACCCATATATTTGGATTTGGATTTCAATAATTATGTAAATGATAAGAATAAAATGCATATATTACAGTGAAATTAGTTGAGATTAAATTTAATATAATTAGAAAAATATAAAAACATGAATCTATCAAATCTAAAAATATTTTAAAGATTTCAAATTCTATCTAGAAAATCCATAAATTTAAGAAATTATCATAAATATTAAATTTCCATATAGTAAAAATCTAAATTCAAATTCTGAAACACAACCTGCAAATATTCCTTTATACTTTATCTTTTCTAATCTTCACAGTTTTTTTTGTAGCAATTTCATTGAATTTGAAACTTAAGCTTTCAATATTTAAACTAAAACAATGATCTAGAGTAAAAAAGTTGTATTGTTATATAATACAATTATAGCCCAACAAATAAATAAATATTACACATTACAACTTTTAATAACCAAACATTATCTTTCATCAAAATTTTTCTATAACTTTAGTGTTGAGCATAATTAAAAAAACTGAATATTACTATAGATGTTTCAAATAAACTCAACCTAATTACTTTTGAGATGTGACAGTCAAAAGTGATCGCAATACATACAAGTGTATTAAGTATCACACTGATTTACGTGTTTAATTCGTATTACACTAGCATGAACGAACAATAACAAGAATTTTCAGCTAAGATATTGGCCAGGAAACAGTAGCCAAGAGAATTACTCAAATATGAAAAACTCATCTTTAGATATAATACCTTCAAGTTCTTCTACCTTAGCTAGACCCTTTAATTTACCTTCTACTCCTCTTAAAAAAACTACCGCAAATAAATTAGATTACCTACACAAAATTAACCATGTCCCTGAATTAAGCATGATAGAAGATCCTCACTTATCTCTCTTAAAACCTTGTAAAGCTTTCAAAAAAATCTTCAAGTTCTTTCATCAGATCACTCGCATGTTCAAAGTCTCAAGCACCGAGAGAATACATCCAGTTAACAAAGTTTGATTAGTGCATTCTCCCAGCAGGCATTGTTGAACATTTTGTCACCATAGAGATTCCTCCAGAATTTCCACAACAATGGATCTAGCATGGGTAGACCCATATCCAATTTGGAGTAGTCAGGCTAGCGTTAAGCTACAATGGCAACAAAGGACGACCTACCTCGGCCAAAATAGCTCTCTTAGACTCGAGGTACCTAAAGTATGAACATGCATGTATAGCTATCACCAAGACATCCCTTAACTCAGGAATAGTCTACTCGACGTCCTTTCCCAACTACAACATGGTGATAAAAGATCCGACATCGCTTAAGTGCCTTAGAGTCTATATCCAAATAGCTAGAGCAAAAATGGTATGCGCAACCAACAAAGCAACACTTTTTAAAAACAACGTTGTGATTAAAATGATCAATAGTACATGATTTAGCGTTTAGCTTATACATTTGTCTATAAATAAGCAAAGAGTCTTTGTTGGGAGAGAAGAGCCTTTCCGCATCCTTAGACATTTTTTAAAAACACAACTCTTTTAAGTGTTCTTCGTAAAAAAAATTCTCTCAAGCTTTGTAATATATATTTCCTTGCTGCCATGTCATAATCAAATCTAAGGCAGCAAGCTTGCCATTGACACTTTAACCTCGGAGAGAAAGAAGTTAAACTCATTTAAATGAAACATTATTCTTGCAAATCATGAATAGTAATTCTTGGCAAGTCATCTACAGCGTAACATCTTCATCATTATTTGCGTCAATGGGATTTTAAGAAGGTTAATATATACGGAGGCACTTAGTAATTTATATTTATTTTGTATTTAATTTTTTTGGGACTTAACTAGTACCTAAACTTAAAAATTGTAAGTTGATACTTTTTTAAGTACCTAACTAACACTATTAAAATATGTTGATATGGAACTGACGACCAATTAACATGGTTACACATGTTAAGTTTGTAATGCCTTCAACCCGATCCAATTCGCTAGATCCGAATCTTAGGTGTTACAACTCGATTATTTTTTGGGACATAACTAGTACTTAAACTTAAAAATCGTAAGTTAACTTGATACTTTTTTTAAGTACATGACTAACACAATTAAAAAACATTGATATGGAGCTGACGACCAATTAGCATGGTGACACATATTAATTTTGTAACGCCCTTAACCCGATCCTATTTGCCAAATCTGAATCTTGGGTGTTACAACTCAATTACATACTTACTCAAAAATAAAACGTACTAAGTTTCTACATTTAGTTCTTATTTAATAATCTTATTCCAACTGACTTACAACTAGATGTACTGTAGATAATTACAACCATTGTACAAGACTTTAAATAACGAGGACTTACAAGCGAATAACATAACTTAATTACAATGCTCTATTTGTTTTAATCCTTTAGTGATAATACTGACTACAATTGTTCTGTCAACACGTTCTGTATAAAAAATAGTTCGTTCCGCCACCTCTGGCGTAGCCTTGGCGTCGTCTCTCCTGGCGTAAACTCAATCAGCTTACCTGTAGCACAATACACAAAGGTAAGTTCATGAGAGCTTCGTGAGTTAGACTCAATTTACTTGTATTGTCTCCATACAACGTATCTAGGAATTTCATTATCATGTGATTGTTCTTCGTTCTTCAACTTGACTTTGGCGAGTATCTTTCTTCTTTATACCATAGACATCACACCTAACCTTGAAATCATGTTTTATCCTTCTCTTCACTGATTCATTACTTGTATACACAAAGGTAAGTTCATGAGAGCTTCGTGAGTTAGATTCAATTTACTTGTATTGTCTCCATACAACGTATCTAGGAATTTTATTGTCATGTCATTGTTCTTCGTTCTTCATCTTGACTTTGGCGAGTATTTTTCTTCTTCATACCATAGACATCACACCTAACCTTGAAATCATGTTTTACCCCTCTCTTCACTAATTCATTACTTACATTATTTACTTAACCCATTTCGAGGTTTCTTAGCCATTATCATTCTAAGTTCTATACAAACTAAGTATTGTTAATCGACTTAATCTTCAAGTCCGTTTGACTCATACCTTGAATTCGCCACATATTTCGGTGCTTTCCATCTTCTTTTTCCATATCTTAAGACAATGCAGGATACGCCACAACATTTCTTACGGAATTTTTTCTCTCAGTGTTCGCCATATGTTCTATTCCTTCAAAGTTCGTCATATGTACTATTCCTTCAGTGTTTGCCATATGTACTATTCCTTCTGTGTTCACGATACTTACCATTTTTCTCTTTCAAGGTTCGCCACAAAAGTATTTCATTCAGATAATTGCCACAAGGGCCTTTCTTTAGAATGTGCCACGAAGGCGTTCTTTTCCATGATCACCACAAAGGCTCCCATTTCACAGATTGCCACAAAGGCTTCCATTTCATAGATTGCCACAAAAGTTTCCATTTTTTAACGTGTTCATGATAGGGATTTGCTAGACTCACATTACGTGAAGTTTGCCCCTCATCGTCTTGGGTCACATAAAGAACTTCATTAGGTAATAACCTCCCTTTAGACCTTTCCATATGATGCCATAACCCACCAGTTATGGTCTTACTCAATATGGTGCCATGGAATTTTCCTTCTAATGAATCGTTTTTAAAATCCCGAAGAATTCCTTTAGTCAACTTCGCAGAGACAAACCCAGATTTACTAAACAGATCTTTCATGCTCTAACACCGTACTGAAACTATCATACATTTTTTTCATGTTTAACCTATTAGATTCTTCACGAACTATATATGCACGACTCATTTAGCATTCATAGTCTGACCATTATCTATAAAAACATTGCAAATACTACCTTACATAGAATAGTCGACTTAGAGGCTCACCTGATTTTTGCCTTTTGTAGCTCTAAGCTTCATACTTCCATTGAACAATCAACAAAAAATATTTCTTTAAACATAATAGCCAAACTGCAAAGCCGAAATGTTGGGCAGTGTATTTAGATGGTTCAACAGTAAATAAAGGATTATGAGCATGTGTTTTTCTTATAAACCCTAATTAGAATGAGTAGTAATATGGACTATCTTTTGACTTTCAAGCATCCAACAACGCAATAAAATATGAAGTGTTAATTTTGAGCTATAACTAGCTTGACAATTGAAAGCAAGAGAGCTAGTAATATTCATTGTTTCCCAGTTAGTAGCGAAGTAAATGATAAGGTGGTACAAGGTAAAAGAGCCTAGTTTGAAGAGATACCACACAATGGCTGGCGAACTACTTGCTCAATTTGACAAGGAAAAAGTTCAACAATTGTCCTAAGTTGAGAATACCAAGGTTGATACTTTATCTAAGTTAGCCTCCTCCATCTTCATTAAGCAAAGTGGGAAGATCCTATTAGAACATAGAGTCACCTCCAGTTGCGATGATAAACATATATTCACTGTACAACAAGATCAAACGTGGATGACTCATATCATACAAGCTTTACAATGGGGAAAGTAAAGAAATAAGCAAAAAAGAATTAGCTAAGGTACAAGATAAAGCAGCGAGGTACGTAACTATGCTTGTTTTTAAAATAAAAAAGGGTTTCGACAGCTTGGCGACTCCACTGGGGACTGAACAAAGAGAGTCAGGCCATAAAATTGATTGTTTGCTGTCCTTTTAATTGAAAATTTGTTTTGAAAAAAATATGATCCTTTTAATTGCATTTGCTTGTGTGATGGTTGTGTTTCGAGTCTTGTCTAATAAATATGGCATTACATTGCATGACCGTTGTGGTTATACCTATTAAGTGGGAGTAAGAAACTATGCTTTCGTGAGGTTTTCACCTTCATATGGGCTAGTGGATTACTTCCGGGATACATCCGTACCTATGATTTCGTGAGATTTTCATCTCCGTGTGGTCATAGGGAAATGTATTCCCCTGAACCGAACTCGATCTATATGAGCCTATAATGGGTGAGGATTGAGGAATCTGCTGGTTCGGGTACCTTTACTCTAGAATCGAGCTTTATATAGTGAACCTTAAGAACTATCCTTAGGTAGAGCCGCGTTGAACCTTAGTTATTACCCATTTGTGTGTTATGATTATTTTTGTTGTTACACTTGTGTTTTATTGCGCATATTTGATACTAACTTGTGCTTTGTTTTGATTGCGTTTTGCATGACATTGCATACTAAATGAGGTGTTGGTTCGTATTCGATTGCTAAGTTAGAAAGTTTAACATGAAGAATGAATTTCTTAGTAAAGTTGAGGACAATACGGCCGTCTGTGCATGGCCGAGAAGTTACAAACTGAGAAAGAGGATAGCCTGACAGAAGGATATACATCAGAGTTGCAGGATTTTACCCGCATCATTGTGGCACAGAATGAGCTGCAGGAGTTGAAGGATATATGGACTAGTTGGGATGAGGGCACTAAACAGTTGTTCTACCAGAGTTATGGTGATATACCGTACTTGCTCGATGTTAAGGTGGATAAGCGTTTGTTTCGAGGTATGGCTCAATTTTGGAATGCTACTTATAATTGTTTCACATTTGGAGAAGTAGATTTGGTTCCTACCTTAGAAGAATACACTACTTTGTTGAGGAGCCCAAAGGCTCAAGTCAGGAAAATTTATGCTAAGCTTACTAATAGTCAAACTTTTGCGAAGAGGTTGGTGAATATTTCAGGGATGAGTGAATCTTGGGTCACTGCTCGAATTCAACAGAAGGGGGATAGTAAGTGTATTCCTTGGGAAAATTTGAGAGATCTGATTTTGACGCACCCAGATGAGAAGAAAAGGGTTGAAATTTTTGCCTTAAGCATCTATGGGTTGGTGATTTTCCCTAGGGCTTTAAGACATGTTGATGAGGCAGTAACTGATTTATTTGATCGTCTCGGGAAAGGAGTCACACCTGTACCTGCAATATTAGCCGAGACATTTAGATCTTTGAGCATGTGCCGGACGGTAGGGGAAAGTCGATTTATTGGCTGTGCACAATAGTTAATGGTATAGTTTCACGGGCATTTTTGGAAAGTAGATAAGGTATCGTATCGGGTTTTCTCCGAAGGTTACTCCTCGTTAAAAGAAGAAATAGTAATGCAAAGGAGAAAATATTTCGGAAGAGAAATGGATGGAAATTCTCCAAAATCTCAAGGAAGATGATGTAGAGTGGAGGGCTTTCTGGATGGTTCCCGATGAAATCTTGTATCGATGTGGAGACTATAATTGGGTGCCATTATTAGGAATCTGGAGAGCTACTGGATATACTCATTTACTTGCATTAAGGCAGTATAAGTCGAGGTAGTTCATACCTACGACGCACGGGTTAACTCAGTGTGAACTTCCATATAAAGGAGACCATTATAGGAAGAAGGTTCGAGAATTGTCTGATGCTTGGAGGCAGATGCACCGGATGAAAAGGCTGACTGTTGGTTCTATGGTAACACCCGAATATAATGGATGGTTTAGGAAAAGGGTCAATGACAATATTCCTAGACCAGGTTCGGAAAGTGCTCGGGCAACTGAGGAACGGTTACAAATTGCCCCGTCGAAGTTAAAAATTATAAAGCAGGATTTTGAGAAGAAGAGTTTTGAGTTCGGGAAGAAGATTGAGCAGTTGGAAGAAGAAAGGATGCACTTGAAATTAGAAGTGGAGATTCAAAAGTCAGAGGCAGAAAAGTTACAGAAAATGAAGGGTAAAGTTGAGGAAGATTTGGAAAGTTTGAAAACAGATTATAAGAAGCTGCGCTTATCAATGAGGACCACTAGGCTAGGAAAGACTTCGGAATAATGGCGCCAGGAGGTTTGAGAAGAAAGGGCTAAGGCAGATCAATGGGAAAAGAAATACCAGGAGGCTCAAGCTCGAAATGAAGCCTTGGAAAGAAGTTTATCAGAGAGTAAGAATGAAAAAGATGAATTAAGAGCCAGAGTAGCCGAACTTGAGAGATCTTTGTGTTTATACCGGAATCGCAATTCTGTGACAGAGTTGAAAGCAAGCTTAAGTAAAATCGAGGAGATGAAAGGAAAATAGAAGAACTAGAAACAACATTGCAGAATTGTGAAATGGGGATTGATTTCTTGGAGGCAAACGAGGAGTAATGGAAGAATCAACTTCATTACTCTCAAGAACAAGTGAGAAACAGGGACCACATCATGGGAGAAGCTGTAACGCAAATTCGAGAAGTAGCTGACTACTTGTAGTCCTTGGCAGTACAGGCAGACGTATTAAGTGTGAAGTATGAGCTGGAGTCAGACAGGGGACAGGAACTAGCTTCATTACTTAGGAAAATTAAAGCCCTGAGTGTTAGGGCGAAGTCATATTTGTAACTCAGTTTTATGTAAAAAGTTTTATTTTCTAGTGAAATTTTCTAAAAGGAATTGAATCAGAATTGATGCCTCCTTTGCATTCATGCATTTGCATTACATTACATCATATGCATTAAAAATTATAATAAGATTCTAATTAATTAAAAATTATTTCAGTAATGTGGAAATCAACCAAAATACACCAAATACGCATCCCTACGGTATGAGGAAAAAGACTAAGTCAATGGACAAAAGATTGGAAAAGTTAGAACAAATACAAAAGGATATGCAAGAGTAAATGCAGTTACAGATGCAAGAACGGCTTGATAAGATGCAGCAAGAGATGAAAGAACAGATGATGGAGACCCAAAGAGAGATGATGAGTCAGTTGTCCCAATTGCTGATGGGAAGAATGGATAAGGGAAAAGGTCCAATGATAATATGGGAGAAAGTAATGAAGACCCCAAATATCCTCCTGGCTTCACTCCTGTTCATATGCAGACATAACCAGAAATTAATTTGCAGAAGCCATCTGTTACAATCAGGCCTCAGCAGTTTCAAGCTGGGGTTTCGGTTCCCATGAATTTTTAAGCTAGTTCAGGTTATAATCCTAGTAATAACTCACATAATCCAATAGTCCCTGATTTGGATGAAATTGCAAAAGAAGAAAGAGCAAAGGCAGAATCGCCAAGGCAGTTAGAAGAACGGTGCAAATGGCTGGAAGAAAAGGTCAGAGCAATGGAGGTTTGTGATAGACACCCTGAGATTGATGCAAAGGATCTGAGTTTGGTCCCAGACTTAGTACTGCCATACAAGTTCAGGATGTCAGAATTTGAGAAATACAATGGAACGAGCTATCCTGAAGCTCATATCACTATGTTTTGCAGAATAATGATAGGGTATGTTCATAATGATCAATTGCTGATTCATTGCTTCCAAGATAGCTTGGCGGGAGTAGCTGCTAAATGGTACAATCAATTGAATCGAAACAAAATTAGTTCATGGAGAGACTTAGCACAGGCATTCATGAAGTAATACAATCATGTGACAGATATAATTCTCGATAGAATTACTCTGCAGAATATGGAGAAAAAGCCGAATGAAAGTTTTAAGCAGTATGCACAGAGGTGGAGGGAAATGGCTATTCAGGTTCAGCCACCGCTTTTGGAAAAAGAAACCACGATGCTCTTCATTAATACTTTAAAGGCCCCGTTTATAACACATATGCTAGGAAGTGCCACGAGAAGCTTTGCGGATGTGGTCATGACAGGAGAAATGATTAAAAATGCCATAAAAAATGGAAGGATAGACGCGAGAGAATGTGCTAAAAAGTCTATGCCACGGAAGAAAGAGAATGAGGTGAACAATGCGAACATGGGATATTCAAAGTCTATTATTGTGAGTCAACCAAAAGCAACAACTGCTGGTCAGGGTTCATCATGGCAAGAGTCAGAGACCAGGCAGAATAATGAGAAGATTCAATTTAGACCAATTCCTATGATGTACAAAGAATTATATCAAAGTTTGTTCGATCCACATGTAGTGGCACCTTTTTACTTGAAGCCAATACAGCCTCCGTTCCCTAAATGGTACGATGCTAATGCCTAATGTGAGTGTCACGCAGGAATTGTGGGTCATTCGATAGAAAATTGCACCACTTTCAAGAAACAGGTTGAGAGGTTTATCCAAATGGGCATTGTAAAATTCGATAATGCACCCAGTACTGAAAATCCAATGCCTAATCATACTGATGGCGGAGTAAATACGATAGATGGAGGATTTGGAAAAAGGACCAAGAGGGATGTTTCGGAAGTAAAAACTCCTTTAAGACGAGTTTGGAAGGAGATGGCAAGAAGAGGATTGGTTATTTCAAAAACAGAAAGAGATGATAATGGGATAGAGAATTATTGTGAGTTCCATCATGAAGAAGGATACAGAATTTAGGAATGTGAAGAATTCAGAGCTGTAATTCAGAGCCAAATGGACAGCAAGGAAATAGAGTTTTATGAGGAGATCAATGAGGAGGAATATATATGTGCGTCAGAGTCCACATCAAGTCCAAAAGTCAATTATCCTGTGGTTATTATCTCGCGTCCTAAGAATGAAGCAGGAGTTCAAATGGCACCGAAGATTATAATTCAGAAGCCCGTAGTTTTTTCTTACAAGGATAATGAGCAGGTCCCTTGGAACTATGATTGTAATGTGACTATTCCGGGAAAGGAGAATTTAGCTAGCCCGTCAAAGGAGGATCAAAATTTAGGGTCTCATACACGCAGTGGAAGGCGATATAATACCCGAACAGAACTGGTGGAAGAAAGAGAGATGCTGGTTGAGCAAAAGAAAGGAAAAGCAGTCGAACTTGATATACCTGTTAACGAACCAGTGAAAGAAGAAGAAGCTAAAGAATTCTTGAAATTTCTGAAACATAGCAAGTACAGTGTAGTGGAACAGTTACGTAAACAGCCGGCCCGCATATCTATATTGGCTCTACTCCTGAGTTCAGAAGTGCATCGGAGTGCATTGATGAAGGTGCTAAATGAGACATATGTAACCAACGATATTTCTGTTAGTAAGCTGGATCGGTTGGTTAACAACATAAGTTTAGACAACTTTATCTTTTTCAATGATGACGAGATTCTGCTAGGAGGGATGGGATCTGCTAAAGCTTTGCATATAACTACCAGGTGTAAAGGGTATACGCTGCCAGGGGTATTGGTAGATAACGGTTCAGCATTGAATGTGTTACCTTTGTCCACACTGAACAAGTTACCTGTGGATAGTTCTCATATGAAAGGATGTCAGAACATAGTACGAGCATTTGATGGCACTGAGAGGAGAGTCATCGGAGAATTGAGGTACCCTTGTTGATTGGACCAACCACGTATAAGGTAGATTTTCTAGTAATGGATATTAAGCCCTCTTACAACTGCCTGTTGGGAAGGCCTTGGATACATTCGGCAGGGGCAGTACCTTCATCGTTACATCAAAAGCTGAAGCTGGTATCAGAAGGGCGGTTGGTAACGATAAACATTGAAGAAGATATTATTGCGGCCGTAAACAGTGATGCGCCATATGTAGAAATAGATGAGGAAGCTATTGAGTGTTCTTTCCAGTCTTTGGAGTTTGTGAATGCAACATTCATTACTGAGGGAAGTAGAATTCTAGAACCAAAAATGTCCAAAAATATGATGATGGGTTTGCAGTTGACGGTAGGCCGAGGAGCTATGCCAGGAAAGGGGCTTGGAAGATGCATTCAAGGAAGAATTGCAGTGCCAATGTTAAAAGACAAACAGGATCACTTTGGATTAGAGTTCAAGCCAGATGCAAAGCGAAGGAAAAAGGAGCTAGAAAGAAGACAAGAAAGAAGAAGAGCTCGAATGAGTGGTGGGGAAATCAAGTGGGAGCCCATGATAATTCCTCATATCTCCAAAATGTTTGTATCAGGTGGCATTATTTATCCTGAACGGGGGATGTTGGAGAAAGAAAACATGGAAGAAGCATTGGGAGATGTGTACATTAATGCCATATTTGAAGAGGGAATTAAAGAGGGGATTTTGTCAAATATTCGTCCATATAAGCCTGGAAGTGTTCTAAACAATTGGACTGCAGAAGATCTTCTTGTAATTTTTAGAGCTTGCTCAGAGTAATGTTCAAAACAAACTTTTTGTTTTAAGCGTAGAAACAATAAAGATTTCTTTATGAAATAGGCTCATTTCAAACATCATTATTTCAATGAAGTACATTTTTTGCTATCATTTTGAGTAAATGTTATTCTTTTCACAAGCAATTGTGTTATCTAAATAATTATCTTAATTCTTTATTCAATTCATAAACATATTATACAAAGCAATAAATACCAAATTCATTCATTCTTTGTATATTTTTTGTACCTTTAATAGTTCCCTAGATATCAATGTCATGAGCGACGTTGTTACAGACTCAGAATAACTATTTGAGCGAGACATGTGTTTAGAGGGATCTCAGGACTTTGAAGATGACAGAGACTGTGATTTATCTCCAGATTTGTTAAGGATGGTAGAATAAGAGGAAAAGCAAATTTTTCCTCACAAAGAAACCGTAGATATGATGACTTTGGAGGAGGGGAAAGATGTAAAAATTGGAACATGCATAGCTGAAGAGACAAAACGAGACCTTGTTGGATTACTTCAGGAATTCAAAGATGTTTTTGCATGGTCATACCAGGATATGCTTGGTTTAAGTCCTGATATTGCAGTACATTGCCTTCCAATAAGAGAAGATTGCAAGCAGTACAATAGAAGCTTCGACGAATGAGGCCAGATATTGTCTTAAAGATCAAGGAAAAAGTTAAAAAGCAGTTTGATGCGGGATTCCTTCAGGTGATCAAGTACTCAGAATGGGTAGCTAATGTGGTGCCAGTTCCCAAGAAGGACAGCAAGGTGCGAATGTGTCTAGATTATAGAGATCTAAATAAAGCGAGCCCAAAGGACAACTTCCCTTTGCCTCACATTAATACACTAGTGGATAATACGGCTGGTTACTCGTTGTTTTCCTTTATGGATGGTTTCTCGGGGTATAATCAGATCAAGATGCATCCTGAAGATATGGGAAAGACTACTTTTATAACCTTGTGGGGCACGTTTTGTTACAAAGTGATGCCATTTGGATTGAAGAATGCTGGAGCAACATATTCGGGAGCCATGGTGACTTTATTTCATGATATGATGCACAAAGAAATCGAAGTATATGTTGACGATATGATAACCAAATCTCAAACTGAAAAGGAGCACATCCAGGTGTTGAGAAAGTTGTTCATGAGATTGAGGAAATTTCAGTTAAAGCTTAATCCAACAAAGTGTACTTTTGGGGTTAGATCCGAAAAGCTATTGGGTTTTGTGGTCAGTGAGAAGGGAATTAAGATTGATTCAGACAAGGTTCGGGCTATACAGGAGTTGTCTCCACCACGTACCCGAAAGAAGTTCGGAGTTTCCTTGGAAGATTAAATTACATTGCGCGGTTTATTTCTCAATTAACAGAGAAGTGTGCCCCTATATTCCGTCTTCTTAAAAAGCATAACCCAGGGGAATGGGATGATGAATGTCAAAAGGCTTTTGATAAAGTTAAAGAATATTTGTCAAGTCCTCCAGTATTATCACCCCCAAGTTCAGACAGGCCGTTGATATTGTATTTGACCGTGTTTGGTAATTCAATGGGATGTGTACTTGGTCAACATGACGAATCAAGAAGAAAAGAAAAGGCGATATATTACCTTAGTATGAAATTCACTGAGTGTGAGTTGAGATATTCGCCAATTGAAAAATTGTGTTGTGCTTTGGTTTGGACAACACGAAGATTGAGGCAATATATGTTGTATCATACAACCTGGCTAATTTCAAAACTGGATCCTTTAAAGTATATGATTGAGTCAAATGCCTTGAACGGAAGGATGGCTAAGTGGCAAATTTTGCTTTTTGAATTTGACATAATTTACATGAGTCAAAAAGTTGTAAAGGGAAGTGTAATAGCAAATTTTCTGGCTAGCCGAGCTTTAGAAGATTATGAGCCCTTAAATTTTGACTTTCCTAATGAAGAGATAGTGTATGTAGCAGCTACTGAAGAAGATAATACAAAAGGTCACTGTTGGAAATTGAATTTTGACAGAGCCTCAAATGCTGTGGGTAATGGAGTTGGGGCAGTTCTGGTATCCCCAGATGGAGATCATTATCAATTCACATGTAAATTGGATTTTGATTGTACAAATAATATGGCAGAATATGAAGCATGTATCATGGGACCCAGAGCAGCTATAGAACGCAGGGTCAAATTGTTGGAAGTATATGGAGATTCTGCATTGGTAATTTATCAACTTCGAGGTGAATGAGAAACAAGAGATTCTAAGCTAATCAATTATAGAAGGCTGGTGTTGGGGTTAGTTGAGGAGTTTGATGATATTATTTTCAATTATCTCCCGCGCAAAGAAAACTAGATGGCAGATGCTTTGGCTACTTTGGCTTCCATGATCAAAGTAAGCCGACAAGAGGATGTGAAGCCTATTCAGATGAGTATTTATGAGGCCCCGTCTTATTGTTATAATATAGAGGAAGAAGAAAGAGATGATCATCCTTGGTCTCAGGATATATTGCGGTATGTGAGAAATCGTGAGTATCCAGATCAAGCCACGGAGAATGACAAAAGAACGTTGAGAAGGCTCGCTTGCGGTTATGTATTTGATGGAGAGATTTTGTACAAAAGAAAGAAGGATCAAGTATTGTTGAGATGCGTGGATGCCGTAGAGTCGAAGAAAATCTTGGAAGAAGTGCACGAAGGTATTTGTGGGACGCACGCCAATGGATTCACAATGGCCAGACAAATTATGCGGTTTGGATATTATTGGCCTACCATGGAAGGGGACTGCATCAGTTATGCTAAGAAATGTGACAAATGTCAAATTTATGGTGATAAGATTCATGTACCTCCATTGCCCTTGCATGTTATGACTTCTCCATGGCCATTTTCCATGTGGGGCATGGATGTCATAGGGCCAATTTCACCTAAGGCTTCAAATGGGCACTGTTTCATTTTTGTAGTCATTGATTATTTACCAAGTGGGTGGAAGCTGCTTCGTACGCCAACGTAACTAAATCGGCAGTCAGTAGATTCTTAAAGAAGGAAATTATATGTCGATATGGAATGCCTGAGAAAATCATATCCGATAATGCACTAAAATTGAACAATAGTACAATAGCAGAGGTCTGTAGTCAGTTTAAAATCAGACATCATAACTCGTCACCATATCGTCCGAAGATGAATGAGGCAGTGGAAGCAGCTAATAAAAATATTAAGAAGATTGTGGGGAAAATGACCGAAATGTACAAAGATTGGCATGAAAAGTTGTCATTCACTCTTTATGCTTATCGAACATCTGTCAGAACTTCTACTGGGGCAACACCGTTCTCATTGGTCTATGGAATGGAAGCAGTTCTGCCCATTGAAGTGGAAATACCTTCTCTTCGAGTTTTGTCAGAATTAAAGTTAGATGAAGCAGAATGGATACAGTCTCGATATGATCAGTTGAACTTGATTGAGGAAAAGAGGCTAAAGGCTATTCAGCATGGACAGATGTATCAAAAGAGAATGATGCGGGCTTATGAAAAAAAGGTTTGCCCAAGAGAGTTTCATGAGGGAGATTTGGTTTTGAAAAAGATTCTTCCCATACAAAAAGATTTCAGAGGTAAATGGATGCCGAATTGGGAGGGGCCCTATGTGGTGAAGAAAGCTTTCTCTGGTGGTGCATTAATACTAGCCGAAATGGATGGAAAGAATTTATCTAATCCAGTGAACTCGGATGCAGTCAAAAAGTACTACACTTGACAAGGGAGGGAAGCCAAAGTGAAAACCCGCAAAGGGCGCTTTGAGACTTTCAAAAAAAATGGGGGGCAAAGTGAAAACCCGCAAAGGGCACTTTGATACTCAAATAAAAATGGAAAGGGCCAAAGTGAAAACTCGCAAAGGACGCTTTGAGACCCAATAATAAAAAAAGAAAAAAAGAGAAAAATGAGAGGCCAAGGTGAAAACCCGCAAAGGGCGCCTTGTGACCAAAGGGGATTTGAGTTGAAAACCCGAAAAGGGCGGCTCAAATATGGATCCAAAGTGAGGAGGCTGTGATCTTGATATACTTGAATTAACCATGAAGGGAATATGTTGCATCTTAGGGCATTGACAAAGTGCTTCTGATCTCTTAAACACATGTTGAGTTTGAATTGGTCTTCAAGAAGTTTTTACGGAGAAGCTCAGGTTAAGATAACAAGGGTACCTAGTCTTCATTTTCAGTAAATTAGTTATCTTTATCCTTTCTTTTTCAAGATATACATTCCTAAATTAATGGCCATTGTTGTTCTTTTGATAATTTACTTTGAATTCAAGGCTAATTTCCATTCTTGTTCATTAATCACAATTTGATTGCAAGCATGTTGCATTGACATAATGATGAATGAACTAGTGATGTTTTTACAATAGAAGTTTTGCATATTATTCTAGGAGTTTCTAAATAATACAAGAATCTGAAGTGAGATAATTGTTTAGAATACGCTCAAGTTCAAGGATATATTTGGATAAATCACTTTTTTTAGATCTCTGTCCAAATGATAATGGAGCAAACAGGCAGGATATAGTATTGATGATGCAATCTTATTCTCGAGAAAAATGAAATGACGTTCATACAGAGAGCAGAAATGCACATTTGGCTATAGCACCTGAGAAGTGAGGTAGTAGATTAAATAAAAGGAAATTCAACTATGAGTTACAATGTTTTGTCTCAAAAGCAGTAGTAGAAGGGGTGTTGGAATTACAGTGGGGCAAGCTCGCCAGACGAGATAGGTTGTTTCTTTGGGATACTTCTTCAAGAAGATGGTTGAGCAAATGCGTCAGTAACAGTATTAATGAACAACGAGTGACGATACCCTAATTTGTTAAAATGGAATCATCCTCATTTTTGCATATATTATTCATACCACATTTAGTTAGGAGCATTGGGTTATTTCGATCATAGCATCCTAATTATTTGGCCTAAGCATGTGCATGTAAAATGGAGTCTATAGGATAAGTCCCCCAGAGGGCAATGTAGCAACATTGGTAAAGATTGAAGATCTTATTTCCCTGAAGTTGCAGTGGAATAAATCCTCGCAGATGGAATCTTATCTTCATGTATCGGCAATGGAGAATATTTCACCACCAAGCCCTATCTCTCTGAGGTAGCAAGAGAGCAGGTTGAAGAATGAGTCTTATCTTCCTGAGGTAGCAAGGAAGCAGATTGAGAATTGAAGATTTTATCTCCCTGAAGTTGCAGCGGAGCAGATCTTCGCAGATGGAATCTTATCTCCATGTATCGGCAAGTGAGCAGATTTCACCACCAAGCCTTATCTCTCTGAGGTAGCAAGAGAGCAGGTTGAAGAATGAATTTTATCTTCCTGAAGTAGCAAGGAAGCAGATTGAGAATTGAAGATTTATCTCCCTGAAGTTGCAGCGGAGCAGATCTTCGCAGATGGAATCTTATCTCCATGTATCAGCAAGGGAGCAGATTTCACCACCAAGCCTTATCTCTCCAAGGTAGCAAGAGAACAGGTTGAAGAATGAATTTTATCTTCCTGAGGTAGCAAGGAAGCAGATTGAGAATTGAAGATTTTATCTCCCTGAAGTTGCAGCGGAGCAGATCTTCGCAGATGGAATCTTATCTCCATGTATCGGCAAGGGAGCAGATTTCACCACCAAGCCTTATCTCTCCGAGGTAGCAAGAGAACAGGTTGAAGAATGAATTTTATCTTCCTGAGGTAGCAAGGAAGCAGATTGAGAATTGAAGATTTTATCTCCCTGAAGATGCAGCGGAGCAGATCTTCGCAGATGGAATCTTATCTCCATGTATCGGCAATGGAGCAGATTTAATCTCGTCTTCCTAAAGGTGTTTGGAAAAGAGAAGTACCAAAAAGCCAAGAAGTTAAAATTCAATAAGACAAGCAAAATTGGTTTTTTGAAGTCTTTGCTCTATTCCCGTTACACGCCAATGAGAAAAGATGGGCAGCTGTAGTCAACCAATTTTGCCCGGGCCCATTTAACTTATGTAAATAAACCCAAATAAATTAAAATATTTATGATCATCATCAGACCCAAAATAATAAAAAGTAACCCAAACACATTATTACCCTAAAAACCTTTACATAAAATTAAAAGCCCAATCCTAATAAACCTAAAGTCTAGCCCAAATCTGAAAGAGCCCAGCAGAAAAGGGAATTTCAGCAGCAGCTCCTGGAATATACTAGAAGTGCACCAGAGAGACGATTTCTCACAGCTTTCACGAGGGAATTTCTTCGTACAGTCGGTGCATCATACCTGCAAAAGAATATACGAGAGAATGTACAGCCAAATGATAGAGGGAAAATGTATTTTTATTTTTCATTTTTTCTGTAAATTCAGGCTATAAAAAGCCTCATTTTGTACTCCAAAGATTACACACAGAGAATACTGTACGCATACTACACATTCATAAATCAAGCAAAAAGTTTTGAAAGGTGATTTTCCAGTTTTTTTTTCTTCTCTTCATTTCTCTTTTAATTAGTTTGAGGATTAGGCGCTAAGAGGAGCTCTCGATACCAATGATAGCCCAAACATCACAGACATGCGTAGATGTGGGTGAGGATTGAGCAATACTAAAATTTTGTTTAAATCCTTGGAGTTTATTTCATTTTTTCTTAAAATAATATCATAATATTCGTTTTTTTTAAAAAAGAAAGAGTAAAAGGAAGCAATATTATTGGATTTCTAAAATTGGGATCTCCGTTGATAAAACCCGATCATCATCCGCACTATTAGCCATCAAACTGATGAAGGTTAGTGGTTGCGCGATGAAAGGAGCCTTCACAGAACAGGATTTTTGTTTTTTTATCTGAATTTTGGAAAGAAAGCAAAGAAGGAGAAGAGAAAGATACTTACTAAGTCTTTTTTAAAAACTTGTTCAACTGCCTTCAACGAGGAGAATGGGTGCTCTTTACATACAGATGGTCCCCAAAACAATGGTGATTCGAATGCTAAAAAGAAACCCTAAAAAATTAGTTCCCAGGCTGTGATTTTCGGCTGTAAAAGGGGGCTGTGTTTTGGGGATGATGCAGAAAAAAATGGTTTAAATGCCTTAATTTTTTGAAACAGTGCCGTGTAAAACAAAAGGGGGGGAAAGGTCTGCGCATTCGCCCAATTGGAGACCCGACTCTATCCAGATGCGGCAAGGATGGAATATTTACGCAGCAGGCCCCTTCTCTTTGCGCTGCATAAAGATCTGCTCCCCTTTGCGCCTAAATTGCTTTATTCTCTGTTTTTAAATTGTTCCTCAGATTTGTATGTTTTGGCATTTTAGTCCCTGTCTTCATGCAATGTTTTAAGATTAGGAATAATTTCAACCATGGTCCCTGTGAAATCAAGTGTGTCATATATGAGTCCTTATTTCATTATTAATAGTTTATTTATTTATGCCAATTGTCCTTCTTAGTTTATTTTGATTGCTATTAAGTAATTTGCTAAATTTATGTTATAGTTTTAAATTTGATTTCATTTGCCTGTACCTGTTGAATTACTTTGTTGATATATTTATTCTTTTTCTTTCTTGTCATTTATATTATTTGTAATGTACATGTTAATTGTGTTATTTGTATTTTTAGTTATTTATTTGTTGTAATTTGGGGTACTTGAATTTCCATACGGTTGTACATTATTTTATGTAATGTTTTTATGTGTTATTATACATGTATATACTTCATAATAATTGGTTTTATTCCATGAATATTATCAATATTAAATTATTATACATATATTTAACTATTTTTTGTAAATATTTTCATATTTAATACTTTATGTAAATATTTTTCTATGTATATATATCTTCTTTTAAAATTATTTATGTGTATAATATTTTTTAAAAACCCTTTTAAATCATGTAATTTATTGTACTTCATATTATCCTTATGTTTTTTACATATATTCTGTTGCCTATATAGTATATATATTTACTTCATTTTTTATATACATTATTAATTTTATTTTTTTATTAATAATTATACCCAATGTTTATTTGTGTGTAAAAGTTTCATAAATTTATTTTGTACATTATTTTATATCATGAATTGTTATTCCTTCATATTTAATACATTTTTTAAGTTATCTTGTGAATTATCAATTTTTGAATAAACTTGTGTTTTAAATATTTTTGTATAATTTGATTTGAACTTTGAGATTTATAATAGTTATTTCAATAAACATATATCCCAAGTTTTATGCAAATGTGTCAACTTATATACATTATATGATCATTAATTCTTTGTTTTGTTTCATACATATTTTTGTATATCATTTTATTTTGTGTTATGACCGTGTATATTATTTTTATTATTCATTATCCATGCTTAAAGAATTTTTTGTTATATTATACCTAGAATGATTGTTAGACATATTAAGCAAGGTTTACTGTATTTGAGTATATTATTTCATATTTATTGTTTTTTTATAATACATTAAATATTTCATCAATTTTAAAATGAATAAACATGTTTTTAAGCAAATTTCTAAATTTCAATTATTTAAAGCTTTTGAAATAAGGCAATATCTAATATTTGGGGAATTTGGAAAAATTGTGCTCAATCGTACTGGGTATGACTTTTCCGATGAACCAAATATTTAGATAACCTTTTATACTTTTAATGTATGAGTTTTTTTTAAAAAAAAATTCGAAAATCAATTGTATCTTAAAGGTATAAGGGATCGTATCTAACCGTACTGGGTATGAAACCTCATATCTTTGGAACGAGAGATTTTTGATAGCTAATTTGAGTTATTCAAACATTTTTATATACCTCAGAAAATATTTTCTTTTAAAACTTTTTAAGGACAGCATCAAATCAATTTGGTACCAATTTTGGGCGTAATGAGGGTGCTAACCCTTCCTCATGCGTAACCGACTCCCGAACCCGTTTTCTATTTTTTTTACCTAAACCAAATTTCTTTTTCATTGAATAAAATGTTTTAATAGGTGATCCAATCACACCTAAATCAAGAGATTGGTGGCGACTCCACACTCGGTTTTACAAGTCGATTCCCATTGTTTTTAAAATAAAAAAGGGTTTCGACAGCTTGGCGACTCCACTGGGGACTGAACAAAGAGAGTCAGGCCATAAAATTGATTGTTTGCTGTCCTTTTAATTGAAAATTTGTTTTGAAAAAAATATGATCCTTTTAATTGCATTTGCTTGTGTAATGGTTGTGTTTCGAGTCTTGTTTAATAAATATGGCATTACATTGCATGACCGTTGTGGTTATACCTATTAAGTGGGAGTAAGAAACTATGCTTTCGTGAGGTTTTCACCTTCATATGGGCTAGTGGATTACTTCCGGGATACATCCGTACCTATGATTCCGTGAGATTTTCATCTCCGTGTGGTCATAGGGAAATGTATTCCCCTGAACCGAACTCGATCTATATGAGCCTATAATGGGTGAGGATTGAGGAATCTGCTGGTTCGGGTACCTTTACTCTAGAACCGAGCTTTATATAGTGAACCTTAAGAACTATCCTTAGGTAGAGCCGCGTTGAACCTTAGTTATTACCCATTTGTGTGTTATGATTATTTTTGTTGTTACACTTGTGTTTTATTGCGCATATTTGATACTAACTTGTGCTTTGTTTTGATTGCGTTTTGCAGACATTGCATACTAAATGAGGTGTTGGTTCGTATTCGATTGCTAAGTTAGAAAGTTTAACATGAAGAATGAATTTCTTAGTAAAGTTGAGGACAATGCGGCCGTCTGTGCATGGCCGAGAAGTTACAAACTGAGAAAGAGGATAGCCTGACAGAAGGATATACATCAGAGTTGCAGGATTTTACCCGCATCATTGTGGCACAGAATGAGCTGCAGGAGTTGAAGGATATATGGACTAGTTGGGATGAGGGCACTAAACAGTTGTTCTACCAGAGTTATGGTGATATACCGTACTTGCTCGATGTTAAGGTGGATAAGCGTTTGTTTCGAGGTATGGCTCAATTTTGGAATGCTACTTATAATTGTTTCACATTTGGAGAAGTAGATTTGGTTCCTACCTTAGAAGAATACACTACTTTGTTGAGGAGCCCAAAGGCTCAAGTCAGGAAAATTTATGCTAAGCTTACTAATAGTCAAACTTTTGCGGAGTGGTTGGTGAATATTTCGGGGATGAGTGAATCTTGGGTCACTGCTCGAATTCAACAGAAAGGGGATAGTAAGTGTATTCCTTGGGAAAATTTGAGAGATCTGATTTTGACGCACCCAGATGAGAAGAAAAAGGTTGAAATTTTTGCCTTAAGCATCTATGGGTTGGTGATTTTCCCTAGGGCTTTAAGACATGTTGATGAGACAGTAACTGATTTATTTGATCGTCTCGGGAAAGGAGTCACACCTGTACCTGCAATATTAGCCGAGACATTTAGATCTTTGAGCATGTGCCGGACGGCAGGGGAAAGTCGATTTATTGGCTGTGCGCAATGGTTAATGGTATAGTTTCACGGGCATTTTCGGAAAGTAGATAAGGTATCGTATCGGGTTTTCTCCGAAGGTTACTCCTCGTTAAAAGAAGAAATAGTAATGCAAAGGAGAAAATATTTCGGAAGAGAAATGGATGGAAATTCTCCAAAATCTCAAGGAAGATGATGTAGAGTGGAGGGCTTTCTGGATGGTTCCCGATGAAATCTTGTATCGATGTGGAGACTATAATTGGGTGCCATTATTAGGAATCTGGAGAGCTACTGGATATACTCATTTACTTGCATTAAGGCAGTATAAGTCGAGGTAGTTCATACCTACGACGCACGGGTTAACTCAGTGTAAACTTCCATATAAAGGAGACCATTATAGGAAGAAGGTTCGAGAATTGTCTGATGCTTGGAGGCAGATGCACCGGATGAAAAGGCTGACTGTTGGTTCTATGGTAACACCCGAATATAATGGATGGTTTAGGAAAAGGGTCAATGACAATATTCCTAGACCAAGTTCGGAAAGTGCTCGGGCAACTGAGGAACGGTTACAAATTGCCCCGTCGAAGTTAAAATTATAAAGCAGGATTTTGAGAAGAAGAGTTTTGAGTTCGGGAAGAAGATTGAGCAGTTGGAAGAAGAAAGGATGCACTTGAAGTTAGAAGTGGAGATTCAAAAGTCAGAGGCAGAAAAGTTACAGAAAATGAAAGTAAAGTTGAGGAAGATTTGGAAAGTTTGAAAACAGATTATAAGAAGCTGCGCTTATCAATGAGGACCACTGGGCTAGGAAAGACTTCGGAATAATGGCGCCAGGAGGTTCGAGAAGAAAGGGCTAAGGCAGATCAATGGGAAAAGAAATACCAGGAGGCTCAAGCTCAAATGAAGCCTTGGAAAGAAGTTTATCAGAGAGTAAGAATGAAAAAGATGAATTAAGAGCCAGAGTAGCCGAACTTGAGAGATCTTTGTGTTTATACCGGAATCGCAATTCTGTGACAGAGTTGAAAGCAAGCTTAAGTAAAATCGAGGAGATGAAAGGAAAAATAGAAGAACTAGAAACAACATTGCAGAATTGTGAAATGGGGATTGATTTCTTGGAGGCAAACGAGGAGTAATGGAAGAATCAGCTTCATTACTCTCAAGAACAAGTGAGAAACAGGGACCACATCATGGGAGAAGCTGTAACGCAAATTCGAGAAGTAGCTGACTACTTGTAGTCCTTGGCAGTACAGGCAGACGTATTAAGTGTGAAGTATGAGCTGGAGTCAGACAGGGGACAGGAACTAGCTTCATTACTTAAGAAAATTAAAGCCCTGAGTGTTAGGGCGAAGTCATATTTGTAACTCAGTTTATGTAAAAGTTTATTTTCTAGTGAAATTTTCTAAAAGGAATTGAATCAGAATTGATGCTCCTTTGCATTCATGCATTTGCATTACATTACATCATATGCATTAAAAATTATAATAAGATTCTAATTAATTAAAAATTATTTCAGTAATGTGGAAATCAACCAAAATACACCAAATACGCATCCCTACGGTATGACGAAAAAGACTAAGTCAATGGACAAAAGATTGGAAAAGTTAGAACAAATACAAAAGGATATGCAAGAGTAAATGCAGTTACAGATGCAAGAACGGCTTGATAAGATGCAGCAAGAGATGAAAGAACAGATGATGGAGACCCAAAGAGAGATGATGAGTCAGTTGTCCCAATTGCTGATGGGAAGAATGGATAAGGGAAAGGGTCCAATGATAATATGGGAGAAAGTAATGAAGACCCCCAATATCCTCCTGGCTTCACTCCTGTTCATATGCAGACACAACCAGAAATTAATTTGCAGAAGCCATCTGTTACAATCAGGCCTCAGCAGTTTCAAGCTGGGGTTTCGGTTCCCATGAATTTTTAAGCTAGTTCAGGTTATAATCCTAGTAATAACTCACATAATCCAATAGTCCCTGATTTGGATGAAATTGCAAAAGAAGAAAGAGCAAAGGCAGAATCGCCAAGGCAGTTAGAAGAACGGTGCAAATGGCTGGAAGAAAAGGTCAGAGCAATGGAGGTTGGTGATAGACACCCTGAGATTGATGCAAAGGATCTGAGTTTGGTCCCAGACTTAGTACTGCCATACAAGTTCAGGATGTCAGAATTTGAGAAATACAATGGAACGAGCTATCCTGAAGCTCATATCACTATGTTTTGCAGAATAATGATAGGGTATGTTCAAAATGATCAATTGCTGATTCATTGCTTCCAAGATAGCTTGGCGGGAGTAGCTGCTAAATGGTACAATCAATTGAATCGAAACAAAATTAGTTCATGGAGAGACTTAGCACAGGCATTCATGAAGCAATACAATCATGTGACAGATATAATTCTCGATAGAATTACTCTGCAGAATATGGAGAAGAAGCCGAATGAAAGTTTTAATCAGTATGCACAGAGGTGGAGGGAAATGGCTATTCAGGTTCAGCCACCGCTTTTGGAAAAAGAAACCACGATGCTCTTCATTAATACTTTAAAGGCCCCGTTTATAACACATATGCTAGGAAGTGCCACGAGAAGCTTTGCGGATGTGGTCATGACAGGAGAAATGATTAAAAATGCCATAAAAATGGAAGGATAGACGCGAGAGAATGTGCTAAAAAGTCTATGCCACGGAAGAAAGAGAATGAGGTGAACAATGCGAACATGGGATATTCAAAGTCTATTACTGTGAGTCAACCAAAAGCAACAACTGCTGGTCAGGGTTCATCATGGCAAGAGTCAGGGACCAGGCAGAATAATGAGAAGATTCAATTTAGACCAATTCCTATGATGTACAAAGAATTATATCAAAGTTTGTTCGATCCACATGTAGTGGCACCTTTTTACTTGAAGCCAATACAGCCTCCGTTCCCTAAATGGTACGATGCTAATGCCTAATGTGAGTGTCACGCAGGAATTGTGGGTCATTCGATAGAAAATTGCACCACTTTCAAGAAACAGGTTGAGAGGTTTATCCAAATGGGCATTGTAAAATTCGATAATGCACCCAGTACTGAAAATCCAATGCCTAATCATACTGATGGCGGGGTAAATGCGATAGATGGAGGATTTGGAAAAAGGACCAAGAGGGATGTTTCGGAAGTAAAAACTCCTTTAAGACGAGTTTGGAAGGAGATGGCAAGAAGAGGATTGGTTATTTCAAAAACAGAAAGAGATGATAATGGGATAGAGAATTATTGTGAGTTCCATCATGAAGAAGGATACAGAATTTAGGAATGTGAAGAATTCAGAGCTGTAATTCAGAGCCAAATGGACACAAGGAAATAGAGTTTTATGAGGAGATCAATGAGAGGAATATATATGTGCGTCAGAGTCCACATCAAGTCCAAAAGTCAATTATCCTGTGGTTATTATCTCGCGTCCTAAGAATGAAGCAGGAGTTCAAATGGCACCGAAGATTATAATTCAGAAGCCCGTAGTTTTTCTTACAAGGATAATGAGCAGGTCCCTTGAACTATAATTGTAATGTGACTATTCCGGGAAAGGAGAATTTAGCTAGCCCGTCAAAGGAGGATCAAAATTTAGGGTCTCATACACGCAGTGGAAGGCGATATGATACCCGAACAGAACTGGTGAAGAAAGAGAGATGCTGGTTGAGCAAAAGAAAGGAAAAGCAGTCGAACTTGATATACCTGTTAACGAACCAGTGAAAGAAGAAGAAGCTAAAGAATTCTTGAAATTTCTGAAACATAGCAAGTACAGTGTAGTGGAACAGTTACGTAAACAGCCGGCCCGCATATCTATATTGGCTCTACTCCTGAGTTCAGAATGCATCGGAGTGCATTGATGAAGGTGCTAAATGAGACATATGTAACCAACGATATTTCTGTCAGTAAGCTGGATCGGTTGGTTAACAACATAAGTGCAGACAACTTTATCTTTTTCAATGATGACGAGATTCTGCTAGGAGGGATGGGATCTGCTAAAGCTTTGCATATAACTACCAGGTGTAAAGGGTATACGCTGCCAGGGGTATTGGTGATAACGGTTCAGCATTGAATGTGTTACCTTTGTCCACACTGAACAAGTTACCTGTGGATAGTTCTCATATGAAAGGATGTCAGAACATAGTACGAGCATTTGATGGCACTGAGAGGAGAGTCATCGGAGAATTGAGGTACCCTTGTTGATTGGACCAACCACGTATAAGGTAGATTTTCTAGTAATGGATATTAAGCCCTCTTACAACTGCCTGTTGGGAAGGCCTTGGATACATTCGGCAGGGGCAGTACCTTCATCGTTACATCAAAAGCTGAAGCTGGTATCAGAAGGGCGTTGGTAACGATAAACACTGAAGAAGATATTATTGCGGCCGTAAACAGTGATGCGCCATATGTAGAAACAGATGAGGAAGCTATTGAGTGTTCTTTCCAGTCTTTGGAGTTTGTGAATGCAACATTCATTACTGAGGGAAGTAGAATTCTGGAACCAAAAATGTCCAAAAATATGATGATGGGTTTGCAGTTGACGGTAGGCCGAGGAGCTATGCAGGAAAGGGGCTTGGAAGATGCATTCAAGGAAGAATTGCAGTGCCAATGTTAAAAGACAAACAGGACGCTTTGGATTAGAGTTCAAGCCAGATGCAAAGCGAAGGAAAAAGGAGCTAGAAAGAAGACAAGAAAGAAGAAGAGCTGAATGAGTGGTGGGGAAATCAAGTGGGAGCCCATGATAATTCCTCATATCTCCAAAATGTTTGTATCAGGTGGCATTATTTATCCTGAACGGGGGATGTTGGAGAAAGAAAACATGGAAGAAGCATTGGGAGATGTGTACATTAATGCCATATTTGAAGAGGCAATTAAAGAGGGGATTTTGTCAAATATTCGTCCATATAAGCCTGGAAGTGTTCTAAACAATTGGACTGCAGAAGATCTTGTAATTTTTAGAGCTTGCTCAGAGTAATGTTCAAAACAAACTTTTTGTTTTAAGCCTAGAAACAATAAAGATTTCTTTATGAAATAGGCTCATGTTCAAACATCATTATTTCAATGAAGTACATTTTTTGCTATCATTTTGAGTAAATGTTATTCTTTTCACAAGCAATTGTGTTATCTAAATAATTATCTTAATTCTTTATTCAATTCATAAACATATTATACAAAGCAATAAATACCAAATTCATTCATTCTTTGTATATTTTTTGTACCTTTAATAGTTCCCTAGATATCAATGTCATGAGCGCGTTGTTACAGACTCAGAATAACTATTTGAGCGAGACATGTGTTTAGAGGGATCTCAGGACTTTGAAGATGACAGAGACTGTGATTTATCTCCAGATTTGTTAAGGATGGTAGAATAAGAGGAAAAGCAAATTTTTCCTCACAAAGAAACCGTAGATATGATGACTTTGGAGGAGGGGAAAGTTGTAAAAATTGGAACATGCATAGCTGAAGAGACAAAACGAGACCTGTTGGGTTACTTCAGGAATTCAAAGATGTTTTTGCATGGTCATACCAGGATATGCTTGGTTTAAGTCCTGATATTGCAGTACATTGCCTTCCAATAAGAGAAGATTGCAAGCAGTACAATAGAAGCTTCGACGAATGAGGCCAGATATTGTCTTAAAGATCAAGGAAAAAGTTAAAAAGCAGTTTGATGCGGGATTCCTTCAGGTGATCAAGTACTCAGAATGGGTAGCTAATGTGGTGCCAGTTCCCAAGAAGGACACAAGGTGCGAATGTGTCTAGATTATAGAGATCTAAATAAAGCGAGCCCAAAGGACAACTTCCTTTGCCTCACATTAATACACTAGTGGATAATACGGCTGGTTACTCGTTGTTTTCCTTTATGGATGGTTTCTGGGGTATAATCAGATCAAGATGCATCCTGAAGATATGGAAAGACTACTTTTATAACCTTGTGGGGCACGTTTTGTTACAAAGTGATGCCATTTGGATTGAAGAATGCTGGAGCAACATATCAGGGAGCCATGGTGACTTTATTTCATGATATGATGCACAAAGAAATCGAAGTATATTTGACGATATGATAACCAAATCTCAAACTGAAAAGGAGCACATCCAGGTGTTGAGAAAGTTGTTCATGAGATTGAGGAAATTTCAGTTAAAGCTTAATCCAACAAAGTGTACTTTTGGGGTTAGATCCGAAAAGCTATTGGGTTTTGTGGTCAGTGAGAAGGGAATTAAGATTGATTCAGACAAGGTTCGGGCTATACAGGATTGTCTCCACCACGTACCCAAAAGAAGTTCGGAGTTTCCTTGGAAGATTAAATTACATTGCGGGTTTATTTCTCAATTAACGGAGAAGTGTGACCCTATATTCCGTCTTCTTAAAAAGCATAACCCAGGGGAATGGGATGATGAATGTCAAAAGCTTTTGATAAAGTTAAAGAATATTTGTCAAGTCCTCCAGTATTATCACCCCCAAGTTCAGACAGGCCGTTGATATTGTATTTGACCTGTTTGGTAATTCAATGGGATGTGTACTTGGTCAACATGACGAATCAAGAAGAAAAGAAAAGGCGATATATTACCTCAGTATGAAATTCACTGAGTGTGAGTTGAGATATTCGCCAATTGAAAAATTGTGTTGTGCTTTGGTTTGGACAACACGAAGATTGAGGCAATATATGTTGTATCATACAACCTGGCTAATTTCAAAACTGGATCCTTTAAAGTATATGATTGAGTCAAATGCCTTGAACGGAAGGATGGCTAAATGGCAAATTTTGCTTTTTGAATTTGACATAATTTACATGAGTCAAAAAGTTGTAAAGGGAAGTGTAATAGCAAATTTTCTGGCTAGCCGAGCTTTAGAAGATTATGAGCCCTTAAATTTTGACTTTCCTAACGAAGAGATAGTGTATGTAGCAGCTACTAAAGAAGATAATACAAAAGGTCACTGTTGGAAATTGAATTTTGACAGAGCCTCAAATGCTGTGGGTAATGGAGTTGGGGCAGTTCTGGTATCCCCAGATGGAGATCATTATCCATTCACATGTAAATTGGATTTTGATTGTACAAATAATATGGCAGAATATGAAGCATGTATCATGGGACTCAGAGCAGCTATAGAACGTAGGGTCAAATTGTTGGAAGTATATGGAGATTCTGCATTGGTAATTTATCAACTTCGAGGTGAATGAGAAACAAGAGATTCTAAGCTAATCAATTATAGAAGGCTGGTGTTGGGGTTAGTTGAGGAGTTTGATGATATTATTTTCAATTATCTCCCGCGCGAAGAAAACTAGATGGCAGATGCTTTGGCTACTTTGGCTTCCATGATCAAAGTAAGCCGACAAGAGGATGTGAAGCCTATTCAGATGAGTATTAATGAGGCCCCGTCTTATTGTTATAATATAGAGGAAGAAGAAAGAGATGATCATCCTTGGTCTCAGGATATATTGCGGTATGTGAGAAATCGTGAGTATCCAGATCAAGCCACGGAGAATGACAAAAGAACGTTGAGAAGGCTCGCTTGCGATTATGTATTTGATGGAGAGATTTTGTACAAAAGAAAGAAGGATCAAGTATTGTTGAGATGCGTGGATGCCGTAGAGTCGAAGAAAATCTTGGAAGAAGTGCACGAAGGTATTTGTGGGACGCACGCCAATGGATTCACAATGGCCAGACAAATTATGCGGTTTGGATATTATTGGCCTACCATGGAAGGGGACTGCATCAGTTATGCTAAGAAATGTGACAAATGTCAAATTTATGGTGATAAGATTCATGTACCTCCCTTGCCCTTGCATGTTATGACTTCTCCATGGCCATTTTCCATGTGGGGCATGGATGTCATAGGGCCAATTTCACCTAAGGCTTCAAATGGGCACTGTTTCATTTTTGTAGTCATTGATTATTTTACCAAGTGGGTGGAAGCTTCTTCGTATGCCAACGTAACTAAATTGGCAGTCAGTAGATTCTTAAAGAAGGAAATTATATGTCGATATGGAATGCCTGAGAAAATCATATCCGATAATGCACTAAAATTGAACAATAGTACAATAGCAGAGGTCTGTAGTCAGTTTAAAATCAGACATCATAACTCGTCACCATATTGTCCGAAGAAGAATGAGGCAGTGGAAGCAGCTAATAAAATATTAAGAAGATTGTGGGGAAAATGACCGAAATGTACAAAGATTGGCATGAAAAGTTGTCATTCGCTCTTTATGCTTATCGAACATCTGTCAGAACTTCTACTGGGGCAACACCGTTCTCATTGGTCTATGGAATGGAAGCAGTTCTGCCCATTGATGTGGAAATACCTTCTCTTCGAGTTTTGTCAGAATTAAAGTTAGATGAAGCAGAATGGATACAGTCTCGATATGATCAGTTGAACTTTATTGAGGAAAAGAGGCTAAAAGCTATTCAGCATGGACAGATGTATCAAAAGAGAATGATGCGGGCTTATGAAAAAAAGGTTCGCCCAAGAGAGTTTCATGAGGGAGATTTGGTTTTGAAAAAGATTCTTCCCATACAAAAAGATTTCAGAGGTAAATGGATGCCGAATTGGGAGGGGCCCTATGTGGTGAAGAAAGCTTTCTCTGGTGGTGCATTAATACTAGCCGAAATGGATGGAAAGAATTTATCTAATCCAGTGAACTCGGATGCAGTCAAAAGTACTACACTTGACAAGGGAGGGAAGCCAAAGTGAAAACCCGCAAAGGGCACTTTGAGACTTTCAAAAAAAAA
This sequence comes from Gossypium hirsutum, assembly GCF_007990345.1. NCBI lineage: Eukaryota > Viridiplantae > Streptophyta > Magnoliopsida > Malvales > Malvaceae > Gossypium > Gossypium hirsutum. The sequence goes on from NC_053424.1 coordinate 33,860,803, forward strand.
TGGGGGGCAAAGTGAAAACCCGCAAAGGGCACTTTGATACTCAAATAAAAATGGAAAGGGCCAAAGTGAAAACTCGCAAAGGACGCTTTGAGACCCAATAATAAAAAAAGAAAAAAATGAGAAAAATGAGAGGCCAAGGTGAAAACCCGCAAAGGGCGCCTTGTGACCAAAGGGGATTTGAGTTGAAAACCCGAAAAGGGCGGCTCAAATATGGATCCAAAGTGAGGAGGCTGTGATCTTGATATACTTCAATTAACCATGAAGGGAATATGTTGCATCTTAGGGCATTGACAAAGTGCTTCTGATCTCTTAAACACATGTTGAGTTTGAATTGGTCTTCAAGAAGTTTTTACGGAGAAGCTCAGGTTACGATAACAAGGGTACCTAGTCTTCATTTTCAGTAAATTAGTTATCTTTATCCTTTCTTTTTCAAGATATACATTCCTAAATTAATGGCCATTGTTGTTCTTTTGATAATTTACTTTGAATTCAAGGCTAATTTCCATTCTTGTTCATTAATCACAATTTGATTGCAAGCATGTTGCATTGACATAATGATGAATGAACTAGTGATGTTTTTACAATAGATGTTTTGCATATTATTCTAGGAGTTTCTAAGTAATACAAGAATCTGAAGTGAGATAATTGTTTAGAATACGCTCAAGTTCAAGGATATATTTGGATAAATCACTTTTTTTAGATCTCTGTCCAAATGATAATGGAGCAAACAGGCAGGATATAGTATTGATGATGCAATTTTATTCTCGAGAAAAATGAAATGACGTTCATACAGAGAGCAGAAATGCACATTTGGCTATAACACCTGAGAAGTGAGGTAGTAGATTAAATAAAAGGAAATTCAACTATGAGTTACAATGTTTTGTCTCAAAAGCAGTAGTAGAAGGGATGTTGGAATTACAGTGGGGCAAGCTCGCCAGACGAGATAGGTTGTTTCTTTGGGATACTTCTTCAAGAAGATGGTTGAGCAAATGCGTCAGTAACAGTATTAATGAACAACGAGTGACAATACCCTAATTTGTTAAAATGGAATCATCCTCATTTTTGCATATATTATTCATACCACATTTAGTTAGGAGCATTGGGTTATTTCGATCATAGCATCCTAATTATTTGGCCTAAGCATGTGCATGTAAAATGGAGTCTACAGGATAAGTCCCCCGGAGGGCAATGTAGCAACATTGGTAAAGATTGAAGATCTTATTTCCCTGAAGTTGCAGTGGAATAGATCCTCGCAGATGGAATCTTATCTTCATGTATCGGCAATGGAGAAGATTTCACCACCAAGCCCTATCTCCCTGAGGTAGCAAGAGAGCAGGTTGAAGAATGAGTCTTATCTTCCTGAGGTAGCAAGGAAGCAGATTGAGAATTGAAGATTTTATCTCCCTGAAGTTGCAGCGGAGCAGATCTTCGCAGATGGAATCTTATCTCCATGTATCGGCAAGGGAGCAGATTTCACCACCAAGCCTTATCTCTCCGAGGTAGCAAGAGAACAGGTTGAAGAATGAATTTTATCTTCCTGAGGTAGCAAGGAAGCAGATTGAGAATTGAAGATTTTATCTCCCTGAAGATGCAGCGGAGCAGATCTTCGCAGATGGAATCTTATCTCCATGTATCGGCAATGGAGCAGATTTAATCTCGTCTTCCTAAAGGTGTTTGGAAAAGAGAAGTACCAAAAAGCCAAGAAGTTAAAATTCAATAAGACAAGCAAAATTGGTTTTTTTGAAGTCTTTGCTCTATTCCCGTTACACGCCAATGAGCAAAGATGGGCAGCTGTAGTCAACCAATTTTGCCCGGGCCCATTTAACTTATGTAAATAAACCCAAATAAATTAAAATATTTATGATCATCATCAGACCCAAAATAATAAAAAGTAACCCAAACACATTATTACCCTAAAAACCTTTACATAAAATTAAAAGCCCGATCCTAATAAACCTAAAGTCTAGCCCAAATCTGAAAGAGCCCAGCAGAAAAGGGAATTTCAGCAGCAGCTCCTGGAATATACTAGAAGTGCACCAGAGAGACGATTTCTCACAGCTTTCACGAGGGAATTTCTTCGTACAGTCGGTGCATCATACCTGCAAAAGAATATACGAGAGAATGTACAGCCAAATGATAGAGGGAAAATGTATTTTTATTTTTTATTTTTTCTGTAAATTCAGGCTATAAAAAGCCTCATTTTGTACTCCAAAGATTACACACAGAGAATACTGTACGCATACTACACATTCATAAATCAAGCAAAAAGTTTTGAAAGGTGATTTTCCAGTTTTTTTTTCTTCTCTTCATTTCTCTTTTAATTAGTTTGAGGATTAGGCGCTAAGAGGAGCTCTCGATACCAATGATAGCCCAAACATCACAGACATGCGTAGATGTGGGTGAGGATTGAGCAATACTAAAATTTTGTTTAAATCCTTGGAGTTTATTTCATTTTTTTCTTAAAATAATATCATAAGATTCGTTTTTTTTTAAAAAAAGAAAGAGTAAAAGGAAGCAATATTATTGGATTTCTAAAATTGGGATCTCCGTTGATAAAACCCGATCATCATCCGCACTATTAGCCATCAAACTGATGAAGGTTAGTGGTTGCGCGATGAAAGGAGCCTTCACAGAACAGGATTTTTGTTTTTTTATCTGAATTTTGGAAAGAAAGCAAAGAAGGAGAAGAGAAAGATACTTACTAAGTCTTTTTTAAAAACTTGTTCAACTGCCTTCAACGAGGAGAATGGGTGCTCTTTACATGCAGATGGTCCCCAAAACAATGGTGATTCGAATGCTAAAAAGAAACCCTAAAAAATTATTTCCCAGGCTGTGATTTTCGGCTGTAAAAGGGGGCTGTGTTTTGGGGATGATGCAGAAAAAAATGGTTTAAATGCCTTAATTTTTTGAAACAGTGCCGTGTAAAACAAAAGGGGGGAAGGGTCCGCGCATTCGCCCAATTGGAGACCCGACTCTATCCAGATGCGGCAAGGATGGAATATTTACGCAGCAGGCCCCTTCTCTTTGCGCTGCATAAAGATCTGCTCCCCTTTGCGCCTAAATTGCTTTATTCTCTGTTTTTAAATTGTTCCTCAGATTTGTATGTTTTGGCATTTTAGTCCCTGTCTTCATGCAATGTTTTAAGATTAGGAATAATTTCAAACATGGTCCCTGTGAAATCAAGTGTGTCATATATGAGTCCTTATTTCATTATTAATAGTTTATTTATTTATGCCAATTGTCCTTCTTAGTTTATTTTGATTGCTATTAAGTAATTTGCTAAATTTATGTTATAGTTTTAAATTTGATTTCATTTGCCTGTACCTGTTGAATTACTTTGTTGATATATTTATTCTTTTTCTTTCTTGTCATTTATATTATTTGTAATGTACATGTTAATTGTGTTATTTGTATTTTTAGTTATTTATTTGTTGTAATTTGGGGTACTTGAATTTCCATACGGTTGTACATTATTTTATGTAATGTTTTTATGTGTTATTATACATGTATATACTTCATAATAATTGGTTTTATTCCATGAACATTATCAATATTAAATTATTATACATATATTTAACTATTTTTTGTCCACATGATATATATGTATTTGTTTTCTAAAATAAAATCACATGTTATATACATTAAATAAATTTTAACTATACATATACAAAAATTATTAGTATATATAATTTAAATACATTTTTAAACATTGGTATTTTTATACATATAGTTTTTTAGATTTATTCACATATATTTCTTATTCAAAAGGAAAATCTCACATATTTTGTATCATTTAAATTATTATTAATACATATGTTTCGAATTTATATTTAGTTTGCATCTATTATTAAAGCTTTGATATCTTTATATATATAGATTTTAATAAACTTGTAATTAATTATATTTTTTATTATGTATATAATTTATAATAAAATTAAGTTAACCTTGTAATTCCTATTTTAATCAAAGGATATTTCGACATGTAATTATTTCTAACATTTTTTCACATGTATATAGCATATTTTAATTTATTTTGCTATGGTATATGTTATTATTTTCATATAACTTTATGTAAATATTTTTCTATGTATATATATCTTCTTTTAAAATTATTTATGTGTATAATATTTTTTAAAAACCCTTTTAAATCATGTAATTTATTGTACTTCATATTATCCTTATGTTTTTTACATATATTCTGTTGCCTATATAGTATATATATTTACTTCATTTTTTTATATACATTATTAATTTTATTTTTTTATTAATAATTATACCCAATGTTTATTTGTGTGTAAAAGTTTCATAAATTTATTTTGTACATTATTTTATATCATGAATTGTTATTCCTTCATATTTAATACATTTTTTAAGTTATCTTGTGAATTATCAATTTTTGAATAAACTTGTGTTTTAAATATTTTTGTATAATTTGATTTGAACTTTGAGATTTATAATAGTTATTTCAATAAACATATATCCCAAGTTTTATGCAAATGTGTCAACTTATATACATTATATGATCATTAATTCTTTGTTTTGTTTCATACATATTTTTGTATATCATTTTATTTTGTGTTATGACCGTGTATATTATTTTTTATTATTCATTATCCATGCTTAAAGAATTTTTTGTTATATTATACCTAGAATGATTGTTAGACATATTAAGCAAGGTTTACTGTATTTTGAGTATATTATTTCATATTTATTGTTTTTTTATAATACATTAAATATTTCATCAATTTTAAAATGAATAAACATGTTTTTAAGCAAATTTCTAAATTTCAATTATTTAAAGCTTTTGAAATAAGGCAATATCTAATATTTGGGGAATTTGGAAAAATTGTGCTCAATCGTACTGGGTATGACTTTTCCGATGAACCAAATATTTAGATAACCTTTTATACTTTTAATGTATGAGTTTTTTTTAAAAAAAATTCGAAAATCAATTGTATCTTAAAGGTATAAGGGATCGTATCTAACCGTACTGGGCATGAAACCTCATATCTTTGGAACGAGAGATTTTTGATAGCTAATTTGAGTTATTCAAACATTTTTTATATACCTCGGAAAATATTTTCTTTTAAAACTTTTTAAGGACAACATCAAATCAATTTGGTACCAATTTTGGGCGTAATGAGGGTGCTAACCCTTCCTCATGCGTAACCGACTCCCGAACCCGTTTTCTATTTTTTTTACCTAAACCAAATTTCTTTTTCATTGAATAAAATGTTTTAATAGGTGATCCAATCACACCTAAATCAAGAGATTGGTGGCGACTCCACACTCGGTTTTACAAGTCGATTCCCATTGTTTTTAAAATAAAAAAGGGTTTCGACAGCTTGGCGACTCCACTGGGGACTGAACAAAGAGAGTCAGGCCATAAAATTGATTGTTTGCTGTCCTTTTAATTGAAAATTTGTTTTGAAAAAAATATGATCCTTTTAATTGCATTTGCTTGTGTGATGGTTGTGTTTCGAGTCTTGTCTAATAAATATGGCATTACATTGCATGACCGTTGTGGTTATACCTATTAAGTGGGAGTAAGAAACTATGCTTTCGTGAGGTTTTCACCTTCATATGGGCTAGTGGATTACTTCCGGGATACATCCGTACCTATGATTCCGTGAGATTTTCATCTCCGTGTGGTCATAGGGAAATGTATTCCCCTGAACCGAACTCGATCTATATGAGCTTATAATGGGTGAGGATTGAGGAATTTGCTGGTTCGGGTACCTTTACTCTAGAACCGAGCTTTATATAGTGAACCTTAAGAACTATCCTTAGGTAGAGCCGCGTTGAACCTTAGTTATTACCCATTTGTGTGTTATGATTATTTTTGTTGTTACACTTGTGTTTTATTGCGCATATTTGATACTAACTTGTGCTTTGTTTTGATTGCGTTTTGCATGACATTGCATACTAAATGAGGTGTTGGTTCGTATTCGATTGCTAAGTTAAAAGTTTAACATGAAGAATGAATTTCTTAGTAAAGTTGAGGACAATGCGGCCGTCTGTGCATGGCCGAGAAGTTACAAACTGAGAAAGAGGATAGCCTGACAGAAGGATATACATCAGAGTTGCAGGATTTTACCCGTATCATTGTGGCACAGAATGAGCTGCAGGAGTTGAAGGATATATGGACTAGTTGGGATGAGGGCACTAAACAGTTGTTCTACCAGAGTTATGGTGATATACTGTACTTGCTCGATGTTAAGGTGGATAAGCGTTTGTTTCGAGGTATGGCTTAATTTTGGAATGCTACTTATAATTGTTTCACATTTGGAGAAGTAGATTTGGTTCCTACCTTAGAAGAATACACTACTTTGTTGAGGAGCCCAAAGGCTCAAGTCAGGAAAATTTATGCTAAGCTTACTAATAGTCAAACTTTTGCGAAGAGGTTGGTGAATATTTCGGGGATGAGTGAATCTTGGGTCACTGCTCGAATTCAACAGAAGGGGGATAGTAAGTGTATTCCTTGGGAAAATTTGAGAGATCTGATTTTGACGCACCTAGATGAGAAGAAAAGGGTTGAAATTTTTGCCTTAAGCATCTATGGGTTGGTGATTTTCCCTAGGGCTTTAAGACATGTTGATGAGGCAGTAACTGATTTATTTGATCGTCTCGGGAAAGGAGTCACACCTGTACCTGCAATATTAGCCGAGACATTTAGATCTTTGAGCATGTGCCGGACGGCAGGGGAAAGTCGATTTATTGGCTGTGCACAATGGTTAATGGTATAGTTTCACGGGCATTTTTGGAAAGTAGATAAGGTATCGTATCGGGTTTTCTCCGAAGGTTACTCCTCGTTAAAAGAAGAAATAGTAATGCAAAGGAGAAAATATTTCGGAAGAGAAATGGATGGAAATTCTTCAAAATCTCAAGGAAGATGATGTAGATTGGAGGGCTTTCTGGATGGTTCCCGATGAAATCTTGTATCGATGTGGAGACTATAATTGGGTGCCATTATTAGGAATCTGGAAAGCTACTGGATATACTCATTTACTTGCATTAAGGCAGTATAAGTCGAGGTAGTTCATACCTACGACGCACGGGTTAACTCAGTGTGAACTTCCATATAAAGGAGACCATTATAGGAAGAAGGTTCGAGAATTGTCTGATGCTTGGAGGCAGATGCACCGGATGAAAAGGCTGACTGTTGGTTCTATGGTAACACCAGAATATAATGGATGGTTTAGGAAAAGGGTCAATGACAATATTCCTAGACCAAGTTCGGAAAGTGCTCGGGCAACTGGGGAACGGTTACAAATTGCCCCGTCGAAGTTAAAAATTATAAAGCAGGATTTTGAGAAGAAGTGTTTTGAGTTCGGGAAGAAGATTGAGCAGTTGGAAGAAGAAAGGATGCACTTGAAATTAGAATTGGAGATTCAAAAGTCAGAGGCAGAAAAGTTACAGAAAATGAAGGGTAAAGTTGAGGAAGATTTGAAAAGTTTGAAAACAGATTATAAGAAGCTGCGCTTATCAATGAGGACCACTGGGCTAGGAAAGACTTCGAAATAATGGCGCTAGGAGGTTCGAGAAGAAAGGGCTAAGGCAGATCAATGGGAAAAGAAATACCAGGAGGCTCAAGCTCGAAATGAAGCCTTGGAAAGAAGTTTATCAGAGAGTAAGAATGAAAAAGATGAATTAAGAGCCAGAGTAGCCGAACTTGAGAGATCTTTGTGTTTATACCGGAATCGCAATTCTGTGACAGAGTTGAAAGCAAGCTTAAGTAAAATCGAGGAGATGAAAGGAAAAATAGAAGAACTAGAAACAACATTGCAGAATTGTGAAATGGGGATTGATATCTTGGAGGCAAACGAGGAATAATGGAAGAATCAGCTTCATTACTCTCAAGAACAAGTGAGAAACAGGGACCACATCATGGGAGAAGCTGTAACGCAAATTCGAGAAGTAGCTGGCTACTTGTAGTCCTTGGCAGTACAGGCAGACGTATTAAGTGTGAAGTATGAGCTGGAGTCAGACAGGGGACAGGAACTAGCTTCATTACTTAGGAAAATTAAAGCCCTGAGTGTTAGGGCGAAGTCATATTTGTAACTCAGTTTTATGTAAAAAGTTTTATTTTCTAGTGAAATTTCTAAAAGGAATTGAATCAGAATTGATGCCTCCTTTGCATTCATGCATTTGCATTACATTACATCATATGCATTAAAAATTATAATAAGATTCTAATTAATTAAAAATTATTTCAGTAATGTGGAAATCAACCAAAATACACCAAATACGTATCCCTACGGTATGAGGAAAAAGACTAAGTCAATGGACAAAATATTGGAAAAGTTAGAACAAATACAAAAGGATATGCAAGAGTAAATGCAGTTACAGATGCAAGAACGGCTTGATAAGATGCAGCAAGAGATGAAAGAACAGATGATGGAGACCCAAAGAGAGATGATGAGTCAGTTGTCCCAATTGCTGATAGGAAGAATGGATAAGGGAAAAGGTCCAATGATAATATGGGAGAAAGTAATGAAGACCCCCAATATCCTCCTGGCTTCACTCCTGTTCATATGCAGACACAACCAGAAATTAATTTGCAGAAGCCATCTGTTACAATCAGGCCTCAGCAGTTTCAAGCTGGGGTTTCGGTTCCCATGAATTTTTAAGCTAGTTCAGGTTATAATCCTAGTAATAACTCACATAATCCAATAGTCCCTGATTTGGATGAAATTGCAAAAGAAGAAAGAGCAAAGGCAGAATCGCCAAAGCAGTTAGAAGAACGGTGCAAATGGCTGGAAGAAAAGGTCAGAGCAATGGAGGTTGGTGATAGACACCCTGAGATTGATGCAAAGGATCTGAGTTTGGTCCCAGACTTAGTACTGCCATACAAGTTCAGGATGTCAGAATTTGAGAAATACAATGGAACGAGCTATCCTGAAGCTCATATCACTATGTTTTGCAGAATAATGATAGGGTATGTTCATAATGATCAATTGCTGATTCATTGCTTCCAAGATAGCTTGGCGGGAGTAGCTGCTAAATGGTACAATCAATTGAATCGAAACAAAATTAGTTCATGGAGAGACTTAGCACAGGCATTCATGAAGCAATACAATCATGTGACAGATATAATTCTCGATAGAATTACTCTGCAGAATATGGAGAAGAAGCCGAATGAAAGTTTTAAGCAGTATGCACAGAGGTGGAGGGAAATGGCTATTCAGGTTCAGCCACCGCTTTTGGAAAAAGAAACCACGATGCTCTTCATTAATACTTTAAAGGCCCCGTTTATAACACATATGCTAGGAAGTGCCACGAGAAGCTTTGCGGATGTGGTCATGACAGGAGAAATGATTAAAAATGCCATAAAAAATGGAAGGATAGACGCGAGAGAAAGTGCTAAAAAGTCTATGCCACGGAAGAAAGAGAATGAGGTGAACAATGCGAACATGGGATATTCAAAGTCTATTACTGTGAGTAAACCAAAAGCAACAACTGCTGGTCAGGGTTCATCATGGCAAGAGTCAGGGACCAGGCAGAATAATGAGAAGATTCAATTTAGACCAATTCCTATGATGTACAAAGAATTATATCAAAGTTTGTTCGATCCACATGTAGTGGCACCTTTTTACTTGAAGCCAATACAGCCTCCGTTCCCTAAATGGTACGATGCTAATGCCTAATGTGAGTGTTATGCAGGAATTGTGGGTCATTCGATAGAAAATTGCACCACTTTCAAGAAACAGGTTGAGAGGTTTATCCAAATGGGCATTGTAAAATTCGATAATGCACCCAGTACTGAAAATCCAATGCCTAATCATACTGATGGCGGGGTAAATGCGATAGATGGAGGATTTGGAAAAAGGACCAAGAGGGATGTTTCGGAAGTAAAAACTCCTTTAAGACGAGTTTGGAAGGAGATGGCAAGAAGAGGATTGGTTATTTCAAAAACAGAAAGAGATGATAATGGGATAGAGAATTATTGTGAGTTCCATCATGAAGAAGGATACAGAATTTAGGAATGTGAAGAATTCAGAGCTGTAATTCAGAGCCAAATGGACAGCAAGGAAATAGAATTTTATGAGGAGATCAATGAGGAGGAATATATATGTGCGTCAGAGTCCACATCAAGTCCAAAAGACAATTATCCTGTGGTTATTATCTCGCGTCCTAAGAATGAAGCAGGAGTTCAAATGGCACCGAAGATTATAATTCAGAAGCCCGTAGTTTTTTCTTACAAGGATAATGAGCAGGTCCCTTGGAACTATGATTGTAATGTGACTATTCCGGGAAAGGAGAATTTAGCTAGCCCGTCAAAGGAGGATCAAAATTTAGGGTCTCATACACGCAGTGGAAGGCGATATGATACCCGAACAGAACTGGTGGAAGAAAGAGAGATGCTGGTTGAGCAAAAGAAAGGAAAAGCAGTCGAACTTGATATACCTGTTAACGAACCAGTGAAAGAAGAAGAAGCTAAAGAATTCTTGAAATTTCTGAAACATAGCAAGTACAGTGTAGTGGAACAGTTACGTAAACAGCCGGCCCGCATATCTATATTGGCTCTACTCCTGAGTTCAGAAGTGCATCGGAGTGCATTGATGAAGGTGCTAAATGAGACATATGTAACCAACGATATTTCTGTCAGTAAGCTAGATCGGTTGGTTAACAACATAAGTGCAGACAACTTTATCTTTTTCAATGATGACGAGATTCTGCTAGGAGGGATGGGATCTGCTAAAGCTTTGCATATAACTACCAGGTGTAAAGGGTATACGCTGCCAGGGGTATTAGTAGATAACGGTTCAGCATTGAATGTGTTACCTTTGTCCACACTGAACAAGTTACCTGTGGATAGTTCTCATATGAAAGGATGTCAGAACATAGTACGAGCATTTGATGGCACAGAGAGGAGAGTCATCGGAGAATTGAGGTACCCTTGTTGATTGGACCAACCACGTATAAGGTAGATTTTCTAGTAATGGATATTAAGCCCTCTTACAACTGCCTGTTGGGAAGGCCTTGGATACATTCGGCAGGGGCAGTACCTTCATCGTTACATCAAAAGCTGAAGCTGGTATCAGAAGGGCGGTTGGTAACGATAAACACTGAAGAAGATATTATTGCGGCCGTAAACAGTGATGCGCCATATGTAGAAACAGATGAGGAAGCTATTGAGTGTTCTTTCCAGTCTTTGGAGTTTGTGAATGCAACATTCATTACTGAGGGAAGTAGAATTCTGGAACCAAAAATGTCCAAAAATATGATGATGGGTTTGCAGTTGACGATAGGCCGAGGAGCTATGCCAGGAAAGGGGCTTGGAAGATGCATTCAAGGAAGAATTGCAGTGCCAATGTTAAAAGACAAACAGGACCGCTTTGGATTAGAGTTCAAGCCAGATGCAAAGCGAAGGAAAAAGGAGCTAGAAAGAAGACAAGAAAGAAGAAGAGCTCGAATGAGTGGTGGGGAAATCAAGTGGGAGCCCATGATAATTCCTCATATCTCCAAAATGTTTGTATCAGGTGGCATTATTTATCCTGAACGGGGGATGTTGGAGAAAGAAAACATGGAAGAAGCATTGGGAGATGTGTACATTAATGCCATATTTGAAGAGGCAATTAAAGAGGGGATTTTGTCAAATATTCGTCCATATAAGCCTGGAAGTGTTCTAAACAATTGGACTGCAGAAGATCTTCTTGTAATTTTTAGAGCTTGCTCACAGTAATGTTCAAAACAAACTTTTTGTTTTAAGCCTAGAAACAATAAAGATTTCTTTATGAAATAGGTTCATATTCAAACATCATTATTTCAATGAAGTACATTTTTTGCTATCATTTGAGTAAATGTTATTCTTTTCACAAGCAATTGTGTTATCTAAATAATTATCTTAATTCTTTATTCAATTCATAAACATATTATACAAAGCAATAAATACCAAATTCATTCATTCTTTGTATATTTTTTGTACCTTTAATAGGTCCCTAGATATCAATGTCATGAGCGACGTTGTTACAGACTCAGAATAACTATTTGAGCGAGACATGTGTTTAGAGGGATCTCAGGACTTTGAAGATGACAGAGACTGTGATTTATCTCCAGATTTGTTAAGGATGGTAGAATAAGAGGAAAGTAAATTTTTCCTCACAAAGAAACCGTAGATATGATGACTTTGGAGGAAGGGAAAGTTGTAAAAATTGGAACATGCATAGCTGAAGAGACAAAACGAGACCTTGTTGGGTTACTTCAGGAATTCAAAGATGTTTTTGCATGGTCATACCAGGATATGCTTGGTTTAAGTCCTGATATAGCAGTACATTGCCTTCCAATAAGAGAAGATTGCAAGCAGTACAATAGAAGCTTCGACGAATGAGGCCAGATATTGTCTTAAAGATCAAGGAAAAAGTTAAAAAGCAGTTTGATGCGGGATTCCTTCAGGTGATCAAGTACTCAGAATGGGTAGCTAATGTGGTGCCAGTTCCCAAGAAGGACAGCAAGGTGCGAATGTGTCTAGATTATAGAGATCTAAATAAAGCGAGCCCAAAGGACAACTTCCCTTTGCCTCACATTAATACACTAGTGGATAATACGGCTGGTTACTCGTTGTTTTCCTTTATGGATGGTTTCTCGGGGTATAATCAGATCAAGATGCATCCTGAAGATATGGGAAAGACTACTTTTATAACCTTGTGGGGCACGTTTTGTTACAAAGTGATGCCATTTGGATTGAAGAATGCTGGAGCAACATATCAGGGAGCCATGGTGACTTTATTTCATGATATGATGCACAAAGAAATCGAAGTATATGTTGACGATATGATAACCAAATCTCAAACTGAAAAGGAGCACATCCAGGTGTTGAGAAAGTTGTTCATGAGATTGAGGAAATTTCAGTTAAAGCTTAATCCAACAAAGTGTACTTTTGGGGTTAGATCTGAAAAGCTATTGGGTTTTGTGGTCAGTGAGAAGGGAATTAAGATTGATTCAAACAAGGTTCGGGCTATACAGGAGTTGTCTCCACCACGTACCCAAAAGAAGTTCGGAGTTTCCTTGGAAGATTAAATTACATTGCGCGGTTTATTTCTCAATTAACGGAGAAGTGTGACCCTATATTCCATCTTCTTAAAAAGCATAACCCAGGGGAATAGGATGATGAATGTCAAAAGGCTTTTGATAAAGTTAAAGAATATTTGTCAAGTCCTCCAGTATTATCACCCCCAAGTTCAGACAGGCCGTTGATATTGTATTTTACCGTGTTTGGTAATTCAATGGGATGTGTACTTGGTCAACATGACGAATCAAGAAGAAAAGAAAAGGCGATATATTACCTCAGTATGAAATTCACTGAGTGTGAGTTGAGATATTTGCCAATTGAAAATTTGTGTTGTGCTTTGGTTTGGACAACACGAAGATTGAGGCAATATATGTTGTATCATACAACCTGGCTAATTTCAAAACTGGATCCTTTAAAGTATATGATTGAGTCAAATGCCTTGAACGGAAAGATGGCTAAGTGGCAAATTTTTCTTTTTGAATTTGACATAATTTACATGAGTCAAAAAGTTGTAAAGGGAAGTGTAATAGCAAATTTTCTTGCTAGCCGAGCTTTAGAAGATTATGAGCCCTTAAATTTTGACTTTCCTAATGAAGAGATAGTGTATGTAGCAGCTACTGAAGAAGATAATACAAAAGGTCACTGTTGGAAATTGAATTTTGACAGAGCCTCAAATGCTGTGGGTAACGGAGTTGGGGCAGTTCTGGTATCCCCAGATGGAGATCATTATCCATTCACATGTAAATTGGATTTTGATTGTACAAATAATATGGCAGAATATGAAGCATGTATCATGGGACTCAGAGCAGCTATAGAACGCAGGGTCAAATTGTTGGAAGTATATAGAGATTCTACATTGGTAATTTATCAACTTCGAGGTGAATGAGAAACAAGAGATTCTAAGCTAATCAATTATAGAAGGCTGGTGTTGGGGTTAGTTGAGGAGTTTGGTGATATTATTTTCAATTATCTCCCGCGCGAAGAAAACTAGATGGCAGATGCTTTGGCTACTTTGGCTTCCATGATCAAAGTAAGCCGACAAGATGATGTGAAGCCTATTCAGATGAGTATTTATGAGGCCCCGTCTTATTGTTATAATATAGAGGAAGAAGAAAGAGATGATCATCCTTGGTCTCAGGATATATTGCGGTATGTGAGAAATCGTGAGTATCCAGATCAAGCCACGGAGAATGACAAAAGAACGTTGAGAAGGCTCGCTTGCGATTATGTATTTGATGGAGAGATTTTGTACAAAAGAAAGAAGGATCAAGTATTGTTGAGATGCGTGGATGCCGTAGAGTCGAAGAAAATCTTGGAAGAAGTGCACGAAGGTATTTGTGGGACGCACGCCAATGGATTCACAATGGCCAGACAAATTATGCGGTTTGGATATTATTGGCCTACCATGGAAGGGGACTGCATCAGTTATGCTAAGAAATGTGACAAATGTCAAATTTATGGTGATAAGATTCATGTACCTCCCTTGCCCTTGCATGTTATGACTTCTCCATGGCCATTTTCCATGTGGGGCATGGATGTCATAGGGCCAATTTCACCTAAGGCTTCAAATGGGCACTGTTTCATTTTTGTAGTCATTGATTATTTTACCAAGTGGGTGGAAGCTGCTTCGTACGCCAACGTAACTAAATCGGCAGTCAGTAGATTCTTAAAGAAGGAAAGTATATGTCGATATGGAATGCCTGAGAAAATCATATCCGATAATGCACTAAATTTGAACAATAGTACAATAGCAGAGGTCTGTAGTCAGTTTAAAATCAGACATCATAACTCGTCACCATATCGTCCGAAGATGAATGAGGCAGTGGAAGCAGCTAATAAAAATATTAAGAAGATTGTGGGGAAAATGACCGAAATGTACAAAGATTGGCATGAAAAGTTGTCATTCGCTCTTTATGCTTATCGAACATCTGTCAGAACTTCTACTGGGGCAACACCGTTCTCATTGGTCTATGGAATGGAAGCAGTTCTGCCCATTGAAGTGGAAATACCTTCTCTTCGAGTTTTGTCAGAATTAAAGTTAGATGAAGCAGAATGGATACAGTCTCGATATGATCAGTTGAACTTGATTGAGGAAAAGAGGCTAAAGGCTATTCCGCATGGACAGATGTATCAAAAGAGAATGATGCGGGCTTATGAAAAAAAGGTTCGCCCAAGAGAGTTTCATGAGGGAGATTTGGTTTTGTAAAAGATTCTTCCCATACAAAAAGATTTCAGAGGTAAATGGATGTCGAATTGGGAGGGGCCTTATGTGGTGAAGGAAGCTTTCTCTGGTGGTGCATTAATACTAGCCGAAATGGATGGAAAGAATTTATCTAATCCAGTGAACTCGGATGCAGTCAAAAAGTACTACACTTGACAAGGGAGGGAAGCCAAAGTGAAAACCCGCAAAGGGCGCTTTGAGACTTTCAAAAAAAAATGGGGGGCAAAGTGAAAACCCGCAAAGGGCACTTTGATACTCAAATAAAAATGGAAAGGGCAAAAGTGAAAACTCGCAAAGGACGCTTTGAGACCCAATAATAAAAAAAGAAAAAAAAGAGAAAAATGAGAGGCCAAGGTGAAAACCCGCAAAGGGCGCCTTGTGACCAAAGGGGATTTGAGTTGAAAACCCGGAAAGGGCGGCTCAAATATGGATCCAAAGTGAGGAGGCTGTGATCTTGATATACTCGAATTAACCATGAAGGGAATATGTTGCATCTTAGGGCATTGACAAAGTGCTTCTGATCTCTTAAACACATGTTGAGTTTGAATTGGTCTTCAAGAAGTTTTTACGGAGAAGCTCAGGTTACGATAACAAGGGTACCTAGTCTTCATTTTCAGTAAATTAGTTATCTTTATCCTTTCTTTTTCAAGATATACATTCCTAAATTAATGGCCATTGTTGTTCTTTTGATAATTTACTTTGAATTCAAGGCTAATTTCCATTCTTGTTCATTAATCACAATTTGATTGCAAGCATGTTGCATTGACATAATGATGAATGAACTAGTGATGTTTTTACAATAGAAGTTTTGCATATTATTCTAGGAGTTTCTAAATAATACAAGAATCTGAAGTGAGATAATTGTTTAGAATACGCTCAAGTTCAAGGATATATTTGGATAAATCACTTTTTTTAGATCTCTGTCCAAATGATAATAGAGCAAACAGGCAGGATATAGTATTGATGATGCAATTTTATTCTCGAGAAAAATTAAATGACGTTCATACAGAGAGCAGAAATGCACATTTGGCTATAGCACCTGAGAAGTGAGGTAGTAGATTAAATAAAAGGAGATTCAACTATGAGTTACAATGTTTTGTCTCAAAAGCAGTAGTAGAAGGGATGTTGGAATTACAGTGGGGCAAGCTCGCCAGACGAGATAGGTTGTTTCTTTGGGATACTTCTTCAAGAAGATGGTTGAGCAAATGCGTCAGTAACAGTATTAATGAACAACGAGTGACGATACCCTAATTTGTTAAAATGGAATCATCCTCATTTTTGCATATATTATTCATACCACATTTAGTTAGGAGCATTGGGTTATTTCGATCATAGCATCCTAATTATTTGGCCTAAGCATGTGCATGTAAAATGGAGTCTACAGGATAAGTCCCCCGGAGGGCAATGTAGCAACATTGGTAAAGATTGAAGATCTTATTTCCCTGAAGTTGCAGTGGAATAGATCCTCGCAGATGGAATCTTATCTTCATGTATCGGTAATGGAGAATATTTCACCACCAAGCCCTATCTCTCTGAGGTAGCAAGAGAGCAGGTTGAAGAATGAGTCTTATCTTCCTAAGGTAGCAAGGAAGCAGATTGAGAATTGAAGATTTTATCTCCCTGAAGTTGCAGCGGAGCAGATCTTCGGAGATGGAATCTTATCTCCATGTATCGGCAAGTGAGCAGATTTCACCACCAAGCCTTATCTCTCTGAGGTAGCAAGAGAGCAGGTTGAAGAATGAATTTTATCTTCCTGAGGTAGCAAGGAAGCAGATTGAGAATTGAAGATTTTATCTCCCTGAAGTTGCAGTGGAGCAGATCTTCGCAAATGGAATCTTATCTCCATGTATCGGCAAGGGAGCAGATTTCACCACCAAGCCTTATCTCTCCAAGGTAGCAAGAGAACAGGTTGAAGAATGAATTTTATCTTCCTGAGGTAGCAAGGAAGCAGATTGAGAATTGAAGATTTTATCTCCCTAAAGTTGCAGCGGAGCAGATCTTCGCAGATGGAATCTTATCTCTATGTATCGGCAAGGGAGCAGATTTCACCACCAAGCCTTATCTCTCCGAGGTAGCAAGAGAACAGGTTCAAGAATGAATTTTATCTTCCTGAGGTAGCAAGGAAGCAGATTGAGAATTGAAGATTTTATCTCCCTGAAGATACAGCGGAGCAGATCTTCGCAGATGGAATCTTATCTCCATGTATCGGCAATGGAGCAGATTTAATCTCGTCTTCCTAAAGGTGTTTGGAAAAGAGAAGTACCAAAAAGCCAAGAAGTTAAAATTCAATAAGACAAGCAAAATTGGTTTTTTTGAAGTCTTTGCTCTATTCCCGTTACACGCCAATGAGCAAAGATGGGCAGCTGTAGTCAACCAATTTTGCCCGGCCCATTTAACTTATGTAAATAAACCCAAATAAATTAAAATATTTATGATCATCATCAGACCCAAAATAATAAAAAGTAACCCAAACACATTATTACCCTAAAAACCTTTACATAAAATTAAAAGCCCAATCCTAATAAACCTAAAGTCTAGCCCAAATCTGAAAGAGCCCAGCAGAAAAGGGAATTTCAGCAGCAGCTCCTGGAATATACTAGAAGTGCACCAGAGAGACGATTTCTCACAGCTTTCATGAGAGAATTTCTTCGTACAGTCGGTGCATCATACCTGCAAAAGAATATACGAGAGAATGTACAGCCAAATGATAGAGGGAAAATGTATTTTTATTTTTCATTTTTTCTGTAAATTCAGGCTATAAAAAGCTTCATTTTGTACTCCAAAGATTACACACAGAGAATACTGTACGCATACTACACATTCATAAATCAAGCAAAAAGTTTTGAAAGGTGATTTTCCAGTTTTTTTTTCTTCTCTTCATTTCTCTTTTAATTAGTTTGAGGATTAGGCGCTAAGAGGAGCTCTCGATACCAATGATAGCCCAAACATCACAGACATGCGTAGATGTGGGTGAGGATTCAGCAATACTAAAATTTTGTTTAAATCCTTGGAGTTTATTTCATTTTTTTCTTAAAATAATATCATAAGATTCGTTTTTTTTTTTAAAAGAAAGAGTAAAAGGAAGCAATATTATTGGATTTCTAAAATTGGGATCTCCGTTGATAAAACCTGATCATCATCCGCACTATTAGCCATCAAACTGATGAAGGTTAGTGGTTGCGCGATGAAAGGAGCCTTCACAGAACAGGATTTTTGTTTTTTTATCTGAATTTTGGAAAGAAAGCAAAGAAGGAGAAGAGAAAGATACTTACTAAGTCTTTTTTAAAAACTTGTTCAACTGCCTTCAACGAGGAGAATGGGTGCTCTTTACATGCAGATGGTCCCCAAAACAATGGTGATTCGAATGCTAAAAAGAAACCCTAAAAAATTAGTTCCCAGGCTGTGATTTTCGGCTGTAAAAGGGGGCTGTGTTTTGGGATGATGCAGAAAAAAATGGTTTAAATGCCTTAATTTTTTGAAACGGTGCCGTGTAAAACAAAAGGGGGGGAAGGGTCCGCGCATTCGCCCAATTGGAGACCCGACTCCATCCAGATGCGCCAAGGATGGAATATTTACGCAGCAGGCCCCTTCTCTTTGCGCTGCATAAAGATCTGCTCCCCTTTGCGCCTAAATTGCTTTATTCTCTATTTTTAAATTGTTCCTCAGATTTGTATGTTTTGGCATTTTAGTCCCTGTCTTCATGCAATGTTTTAAGATTAGGAATAATTTCAAACATGGTCCCTGTGAAATCAAGTTTGTCATATATGAGTCCTTATTTCATTATTAATAGTTTATTTATTTATGCCAATTGTCCTTCTTAGTTTATTTTGATTGCTATTAAGTAATTTGCTAAATTTATGTTATAGTTTTAAATTTGATTTCATTTGCCTGTACCTGTTGAATTACTTTGTTGATATATTTATTCTTTTTCTTTCTTGTCATTTATATTATTTGTAATGTACATGTTAATTGTGTTATTTGTATTTTTAGTTATTTATTTGTTGCAATTTGGGGTACTTGAATTTCCATACGGTTGTACATTATTTTATGTAATGTTTTTATGTGTTATTATACATGTATATACTTTATAATAATTGGTTTTATTCCATGAACATTATCAATATTAAATTATTATACATATATTTAACTATTTTTTGTCCACATGATATATATGTATTTGTTTTCTAAAATAAAATCACATGTTATATACATTAAATAAATTTTAACTATACATATACAAAAATTATTAGTATATATAATTTAAATACATTTTTAAACATTGGTATTTTTATACATATAGTTTTTTAGATTTATTCACATATATTTCTTATTCAAAAGGAAAATCTCACATATTTTGTATCATTTAAATTATTATTAATACATATGTTTCGAATTTATATTTAGTTTGCATCTATTATTAAAGCTTTGATATCTTTATATATATAGATTTTAATAAACTTGTAATTAATTATATTTTTTTATTATGTATATAATTTATAATAAAATTAAGTTAACCTTGTAATTCCTATTTTAATCAAAGGATATTTCGACATGTAATTATTTCTAACATTTTTTCACATGTATATAGCATATTTTAATTTATTTTTGCTATGGTATATGTTATTATTTTCATATAACTTTATGTAAATATTTTTCTATGTATATATATCTTCTTTTAAAATTATTTATGTGTATAATATTTTTTAAAAACCCTTTTAAATCATGTAATTTATTGTACTTCATATTATCCTTATGTTTTTTACATATATTTGTTGCCTATATAGTATATATATTTACTTCATTTTTTATATACATTATTAATTTTATTTTTTTTATTAATAATTATACCCAATGTTTATTTGTGTGTAAAAGTTTCATAAATTTATTTTGTACATTATTTTATATCATGAATTGTTATTCCTTCATATTTAATACATTTTTTAAGTTATCTTGTGAATTATCAATTTTTGAATAAACTTGTGTTTTAAATATTTTTGTATAATTTGATTTGAACTTTGAGATTTATAATAGTTATTTCAATAAACATATATCCCAAGTTTTATGCAAATGTGTCAACTTATATACATTATATGATCATTAATTCTTTGTTTTGTTTCATACATATTTTTGTATATCATTTTATTTTGTGTTATGACCATGTATATTATTTTTTATTATTCATTATCCATGCTTAAAGAATTTTTTGTTATATTATACCTAGAATGATTGTTAGACATATTAAGCAAGGTTTACTGTATTTTGAGTATATTATTTCATATTTATTGTTTTTTTATAATACATTAAATATTTCATCAATTTTAAAATGAATAAACATGTTTTTAAGCAAATTTCTAAATTTCAATTATTTAAAGCTTTTGAAATAAGGCAATATCTAATATTTGGGGAATTTGGAAAAATTGTGCTCAATCGTACTGGGTATGACTTTTCCGATGAACCAAATATTTAGATAACCTTTTATACTTTTAATGTATGAGTTTTTTTAAAAAAAATTCGAAAATCAATTGCATCTTAAAGGTATAAGGGATCGTATCTAACCGTACTGGGCATGAAACCTCATATCTTTGGAACGAGAGATTTTTGATAGCTAATTTGAGTTATTCAAACATTTTTTATATACCTCGGAAAATATTTTCTTTTAAAACTTTTTAAGGACAGCATCAAATCAATTTGGTACCAATTTTGGGCGTAATGAGGGTGCTAACCCTTCCTCATGCGTAACCGACTCCCGAACCCGTTTTCTATTTTTTTACCTAAACCAAATTTCTTTTTCATTGAATAAAATGTTTTAATAGGTGATCCGATCACACCTAAATCAAGAGATTGGTGGCGACTCCACACTCGGTTTTACAAGTCGATTCCCATTGTTTTTAAAATAAAAAAGGGTTTCGACAGCTTGGCGACTCCACTGGGGACTGAACAAAGAGAGTCAGGCCATAAAATTGATTGTTTGCTGTCCTTTTAATTGAAAATTTGTTTTGAAAAAAATATGATCCTTTTAATTGCATTTGCTTGTGTGATGGTTGTGTTTCGAGTCTTGTCTAATAAATATGGCATTACATTGCATGACCGTTGTGGTTATACCTATTAAGTGGGAGTAAGAAACTATGCTTTCGTGAGGTTTTCACCTTCATATGGGCTAGTGGATTACTTCCGGGATACATCCGTACCTTTGATTCCGTGAGATTTTCATCTCCGTGTGGTCATAGGGAAATGTATTCCCCTGAACCGAACTCGATCTATATGAGCCTATAATGGGTGAGGATTGAGGAATCTGCTGGTTCGGGTACCTTTACTCTAGAACCGAGCTTTATATAGTGAACCTTAAGAACTATCCTTAGGTAGAGCCGCGTTGAACCTTAGTTATTACCCATTTGTGTGTTATGATTATTTTTGTTGTTACACTTGTGTTTTATTGCGCATATTTGATACTAACTTGTGCTTTGTTTTGATTGCTTTTGCATGACATTGCATACTAAATGAGGTTTGGTTCGTATTCGATTGCTAAGTTAGAAAGTTTAACATGAAGAATGAATTTCTTAGTAAAGTTGAGGACAATGCGGCCGTCTGTGCATGGCCGAGAAGTTACAAACTGAGAAAGAGGATAGCCTGACAGAAGGATATACATCAGAGTTGCAGGATTTTACCCGCATCATTGTGGCACAGAATGAGCTGCAGGAGTTGAAGGATATATGGACTAGTTGGGATGAGGGCACTAAACAGTTGTTCTACCAGAGTTATGGTGTTATACCGTACTTGCTCGATGTTAAGGTGGATAAGCGTTTGTTTCGAGGTATGGCTCAATTTTGGAATGCTACTTATAATTGTTTCACATTTGGAGAAGTAGATTTGGTTCCTACCTTAGAAGAATACACTACTTTGTTGAGGAGCCCAAAGGCTCAAGTCAGGAAAATTTATGCTAAGCTTACTAATAGTCAAACTTTTGCGAAGTGGTTGGTGAATATTTCGGGGATGAGTGAATCTTGGGTCACTGCTCGAATTCAACAGAAGGGGATAGTAAGTGTATTCCTTGGGAAAATTTGAGAGATCTGATTTTGACGCACCCAGATGAGAAGAAAAGGGTTGAAATTTTTGCCTTAAGCATCTATGGGTTGGTGATTTTCCCTAGGGCTTTAAGACATGTTGATGAGGCAGTAACTGATTTATTTGATCGTCTCGGGAAAGGAGTCACACCTGTACCTACAATATTAGCCGAGACATTTAGATCTTTGAGCATGTGCCGGACGGCAGGGGAAAGTCGATTTATTGGCTGTGCACAATGGTTAATGGTATAGTTTCACGGGCATTTTTGGAAAGTAGATAAGGTATCGTATCGGGTTTTCTCCGAAGGTTACTCCTCGTTAAAAGAAGAAATAGTAATGCAAAGGAGAAAATATTTCGGAAGAGAAATGGATGGAAATTCTCCAAAATCTCAAGGAAGATGATGTAGAGTGGAGGGCTTTCTGGATGGTTCCCGATGAAATCTTGTATCGATGTGGAGACTATAATTGGATGCCATTATTAGGAATCTGGAGAGCTACTGGATATACTCATTTACTTGCATTAAGGCAGTATAAGTCGAGGTAGTTCATACCTACGACGCACGGGTTAACTCAGTGTGAACTTCCATATAAAGGAGACCATTATAGGAAGAAGGTTCGAGAATTGTCTAATGCTTGGAGGCAGATGCACCGGATGAAAAGGCTGACTGTTGGTTCTATGGTAACACCCGAATATAATGGATGGTTTAGGAAAAGGGTCAATGACAATATTCCTAGACCAAGTTCGAAAAGTGCTCGGGCAACTGAGGAACGGTTACAAATTGCACCGTCGAAGTTAAAGATTATAAAGCAGGATTTTGAGAAGAAGTGTTTTGAGTTCGGGAAGAAGATTGAGCAGTTGGAAGAAGAAAGGATGCACTTGAAGTTAGAAGTGGAGATTCAAAAGTCAGAGGCAGAAAAGTTACAGAAAATGAAAGGTAAAGTTGAGGAAGATTTGGAAAGTTTGAAAACAGATTATAAGAAGCTGCGCTTATCAATGAGGACCACTGGGCTAGGAAAGACTTCGGAATAATGGCGCCAGGAGGTTCGAGAAGAAAGGGCTAAGGCAGATCAATGGGAAAAGAAATACCAGGAGGCTCAAGCTCGAAATGAAGCCTTGGAAAGAAGTTTATTAGAGAGTAAGAATGAAAAAGATGAATTAAGAGCCAGAGTAGCCGAACTTGAGAGATCTTTGTGTTTATACCGGAATCGCAATTCTGTGACAGAGTTGAAAGCAAGCTTAAGTAAAATCGAGGAGATGAAAGGAAAAATAGAAGAACTAGAAACAACATTGCAGAATTGTGAAATGGGGATTGATTTCTTGGAGGCAAACGAGGAGTAATGGAAGAATCAGCTTCATTACTCTCAAGAACAAGTGAGAAACAAGGACCACATCATAGGAGAAGCTGTAACGCAAATTCGAGAAGTAGCTGACTACTTGTAGTCCTTGGCAGTACAGGCAGACGTATTAAGTGTGAAGTATGAGCTGGAGTCAGACAGGGGACAGGAACTAGCTTCATTACTTAGGAAAATTAAAGCCCTGAGTGTTAGGGCGAAGTCATATTTGTAACTCAGTTTTATGTAAAAGTTTTATTTTCTAGTGAAATTTTCTAAAAGGAATTGAATCAGAATTGATGCCTCCTTTGCATTCATGCATTTGCATTACATTACATCATATGCATTAAAAATTATAATAAGATTCTAATTAATTAAAAATTATTTCAGTAATGTGGAAATCAACCAAAATACACCAAATACGCATCCCTACGGTATAAGGAAAAAGACTAAGTCAATGGACAAAAGATTGGAAAAGTTAGAACAAATACAAAAGGATATGCAAGAGTAAATGCAGTTACAGATGCAAGAACGGCTTGATAAGATGCAGCAAGAGATGAAAGAACAGATGATGGAGACCCAAAGAGAGATGATGAGTCAGTTGTCCCAATTGCTGATGGGAAGAATGGATAAGGGAAAAGGTCCAATGATAATATGGGAGAAAGTAATGAAGACCCCCAATATCCTCCTGGCTTCACTCCTGTTCATATGCAGACACAACCAGAAATTAATTTGCAGAAGCCATCTGTTACAATCAGGCCTCAGCAGTTTCAAGCTGGGGTTTCGGTTCCCATGAATTTTTAAGCTAGTTCAGGTTATAATCCTAGTAATAACTCACATAATCCAATAGTCCCTGATTTGGATGAAATTGCAAAAGAAGAAAGAGCAAAGGCAGAATCACCAAGGCAGTTAGAAGAACGGTGCAAATGGCTGGAAGAAAAGGTCAGAGCAATGGAGGTTGGTGATAGACACCCTGAGATTGATGCAAAGGATCTGAGTTTGGTCCCAGACTTAGTACTGCCATACAAGTTCAGGATGTCAGAATTTGAGAAATACAATGGAACGAGCTATCCTGAAGCTCATATCACTATGTTTTGCAGAATAATGATAAGGTATGTTCATAATGATCAATTGCTGATTCATTGCTTCCAAGATAGCTTGGCGGGAGTAGCTGCTAAATGGTACAATCAATTGAATCGAAACAAAATTAGTTCATGGAGAGACTTAGCACAGGCATTCATGAAGCAATACAATCATGTGACAGATATAATTCTCGATAGAATTACTCTGCAGAATATGGAGAAGAAGCCGAATGAAAGTTTTAAGCAGTATGCACAGAGGTGGAGGGAAATGGCTATTCAGGTTCAGCCACCGCTTTTGGAAAAAGAAACCACGATGCTCTTCATTAATACTTTAAAGGCCCCGTTTATAACACATATGCTAGGAAGTGCCATGAGAAGCTTTGCGGATGTGGTCATGACAGGAGAAATGATTAAAAATGCCATAAAAAATGGAAGGATAGACGCGAGAGAAAGTGTTAAAAAGTCTATGCCACGGAAGAAAGAGAATGAGGTGAACAATGCGAACATGGGATATTCAAAGTCTATTACTGTGAGTAAACCAAAAGCAACAACTGCTGGTCAGGGTTCATCATGGCAAGAGTCAGAGACCAGGCAGAATAATGAGAAGATTCAATTTAGACCAATTCCTATGATGTACAAAGAATTATATCAAAGTTTGTTCGATCCACATGTAGTGGCACCTTTTTACTTGAAGCCAATACAGCCTCCGTTCCCTAAATGGTACGATGCTAATGCCTAATGTGAGTGTCACGCAGGAATTGTGGGTCATTCAATAGAAAATTGCACCACTTTCAAGAAACAGGTTGAGAGGTTTATCCAAATGGGCATTGTAAAATTCGATAATGCACCCAGTACTGAAAATCCAATGCCTAATCATACTGATGGTGGGGTAAATGCGATAGATGGAGGATTTGGAAAAAGGACCAAGAGGGATGTTTCGGAAGTAAAAACTCCTTTAAGACGAGTTTGGAAGGAGATGGCAAGAAGAGGATTGGTTATTTCAAAAACAGAAAGAGATGATAATGGGATAGAGAATTATTGTGAGTTCCATCATGAAGAAGGATACAGAATTTAGGAATGTGAAGAATTCAGAGCTGTAATTCAGAGCCAAATGGACAGCAAGGAAATAGAGTTTTATGAGGAGATCAATGAGGAGGAATATATATGTGCGTCAGAGTCCACATCAAGTCCAAAAGTCAATTATCCTGTGGTTATTATCTCGCGTCCTAAGAATGAAGGAGGAGTTCAAATGGCACCGAAGATTATAATTCAGAAGCCCGTAGTTTTTTCTTACAAGGATAATGAGCAGGTCCCTTAGAACTATAATTGTAATGTGACTATTCCGGGAAAGGAGAATTTAGCTAGCCCGTCAAAGGAGGATCAAAATTTAGGGTCTCATACACGCAGTGGAAGGCGATATGATACCCGAACAGAACTGGTGAAAGAAAGAGAGATGCTGGTTGAGCAAAAGAAAGGAAAAGCAGTCGAACTTGATATACCTGTTAACGAACCAGTGAAAGAAGAAGAAGCTAAAGAATTCTTGAAATTTTTGAAACATAGCAAGCACAGTGTAGTGGAACAGTTACGTAAATAGCCGGCCCGCATATCTATATTGGCTCTACTCCTGAGTTCAGAAGTGCATCGGAGTGCATTGATGAATGTGCTAAATGAGACATATGTAACCAACGATATTTCTGTCAGTAAGCTGGATCGGTTGGTTAACAACATAAGTGCAGACAACTTTATCTTTTTCAATGATGACGAGATTCTGCTAGGAGGGATGGGATCTGCTAAAGCTTTGCATATAACTACCAGGTGTAAAGGGTATACGCTGCCAGGGGTATTGGTAGATAACGGTTCAGCATTGAATGTGTTACCTTTGTCCACACTGAACAAGTTACCTGTGGATAGTTCTCATATGAAAGGATGTCAGAACATAGTACGAGCATTTGATGGCACTGAGAGGAGAGTCATCGGAGAATTGAGGTACCCTTGTTGATTGGACCAACCACGTATAAGGTAGATTTTCTAGTAATGGATATTAAGCCCTCTTACAACTGCCTGTTGGGAAGGCCTTGGATACATTCGGCAGGGGCAGTACCTTCATCGTTACATCAAAAGCTGAAGCTGGTATCAGAAGGGCGGTTGGTAACGATAAACACTGAAGAAGATATTATTGCGGCCGTAAACAGTGATGCGCCATATGTAGAAACAGATGAGGAAGCTATTGAGTGTTCTTTCCAGTCTTTGGAGTTTGTGAATGCAACATTCATTACTGAGGGAAGTAGAATTCTGGAACCAAAAATGTCCAAAAATATGATGATGGGTTTGCAGTTGACGGTAGGCCGAGGAGCTATGCCAGGAAAGAGGCTTGGAAGATGCATTCAAGGAAGAATTGCAGTGCCAATGTTAAAAGACAAACAGGATCGCTTTGGATTAGAGTTCAAGCCAGATGCAAAGCGAAGGAAAAAGGAGCTAGAAAGAAGACAAGAAAGAAGAAGAGCTCGAATGAGTGGTGGGGAAATCAAGTGGGAGCCCATGATAATTCCTCATATCTCCAAAATGTTTGTATCAGGTGGCATTATTTATCCTGAACGGGGGATGTTGGAGAAAGAAAACATGGAAGAAGCATTGGGAGATGTGTACATTAATGCCATATTTGAAGAGGCAATTAAAGAGGGGATTTTGTCAAATATTCGTCCATATAAGCCTGGAAGTGTTCTAAACAATTGGACTGCAGAAGATCTTCTTGTAATTTTTAGAGCTTGCTCAGAGTAATGTTCAAAACAAACTTTTTGTTTTAAGCCTAGAAACAATAAAGATTTCTTTATGAAATAGGCTCATGTTCAAACATCATTATTTCAATTAAGTACATTTTTTGCTATCATTTTGAGTAAATGTTATTCTTTTCACAAGCAATTGTGTTATCTAAATAATTATCTTAATTCTTTATTCAATTCATAAACATATTATACAAAGCAATAAATACCAAATTCATTCATTCTTTGTATATTTTTTGTACCTTTAATAGTTCCCTAGATATCAATGTCATGAGCGACGTTGTTACAGACTCAGAATAACTATTTGAGCGAGACATGTGTTTAGAGGGATCTCAGGACTTTGAAGATGACAGAGACTGTGATTTATCTCCAGATTTGTTAAGGATGGTAGAATAAGAGGAAAAGCAAATTTTTCCTCACAAAGAAACCGTAGATATGATGACTTTGGAGGAGGGGAAAGATGTAAAAATTGAAACATGCATAGCTGAAGAGACAAAACGAGACCTTGTTGGGTTACTTCAGGAATTCAAAGATGCTTTTGCATTGTCATACCAGGATATGCTTGGTTTATGTCCTGATATTGCAGTACATTGCCTTCCAATAAGAGAAGATTGCAAGCAGTACAATAGAAGCTTCGACGAATGAGGCCAGATATTGTCTTAAAGATCAAGGAAAAAGTTAAAAAGCAGTTTGATGCGGGATTCCTTCAGGTGATCAAGTACTCAGAATGGGTAGCTAATGTGGTGCCAGTTCCCAAGAAGGACAGCAAGGTGCGAATGTGTCTAGATTATAGAGATCTAAATAAAGCGAGCCCAAAGGACAACTTCCCTTTGCCTCACATTAATACACTAGTGGATAATACGGCTGGTTACTCGTTGTTTTCCTTTATGGATGGTTTCTCGGGGTATAATCAGATCAAGATGCATCCTGAAGATATGGGAAAGACTACTTTTATAACCTTGTGGGGCACGTTTTGTTACAAAGTGATGCCATTTGGATTGAAGAATGCTGGAGCAACATATCAGGGAGCCATGGTGACTTTATTTCATGATATGATGCACAAAGAAATCGAAGTATATGTTGACGATATGATAACCAAATCTCAAACTGAAAAGGAGCACATCCAGGTGTTGAGAAAGTTGTTCATGAGATTGAGGAAATTTCAGTTAAAGCTTAATCCAACAAAGTGTACTTTTGGGGTTAGATCCGAAAAGTTATTGGGTTTTGTGGCCAGTGAGAAGGGAATTAAGATTGATTCAGACAAGGTTCGGGCTATACAGGAGTTGTCTCCACCACGTACCCAAAAGAAGTTCGGAGTTTCCTTGGAAGATTAAATTACATTGTGCGGTTTATTTCTCAATTAACGGAGAAGTGTGACCCTATATTCCGTCTTCTTAAAAAGCATAACCCAGGGGAATGGGATTATGAATGTCAAAAGGCTTTTGATAAAGTTAAAGAATATTTGTCAAGTCCTCCAATATTATCACCCCCAAGTTCAGACAGGCCGTTGATATTGTATTTGACCGTGTTTGGTAATTCAATGGGATGTGTACTTGGTCAACATGACGAATCAAGAAGAAAAGAAAAGGCGATATATTACCTCAGTATGAAATTCACTGAGTGTGAGTTGAGATATTCGCCAATTGAAAATTTGTGTTGTGCTTTGGTTTGGACAACACGAAGATTGAGGCAATATTTGTTGTATCATACAACCTGGCTAATTTCAAAACTGGATCCTTTAAAGTATATGATTGAGTCAAATGCCTTGAACGGAAGGATGGCTAAGTGGCAAATTTTGCTTTTTGAATTTGACATAATTTGCATGAGTCAAAAAGTTGTAAAGGGAAGTGTAATAGCAAATTTTCTGGCTAGCCGAGCTTTAGAAGATTATGAGCCCTTAAATTTTGACTTTCCTAATGAAGAGATAGTGTATGTAGCAGCTACTGAAGAAGATAATACAAAAGGTCACTGTTGGAAATTGAATTTTGACAGAGCCTCAAATGTTGTGGGTAATGGAGTTGGGGCAGTTCTGGTATCCCCAGATGGAGATCATTATCAATTCACATGTAAATTGAATTTTGATTGTACAAATAATATGGCAGAATATGAAGCATGTATCATGGGACTCAGAGCAGCTATAGAACGCAGGGTCAAATTGTTGGAAGTATATGGAGATTCTGCATTGGTAATTTATCAACTTCGAGGTGAATGAGAAACAAGAGATTCTAAGCTAATCAATTATAGAAGGCTGGTGTTGGGGTTAGTTGAGGAGTTTGATGATATTATTTTCAATTATCTCCCGCGCGAAGAAAACTAGATGGCAGATGCTTTGGCTACTTTGGCTTCCATGATCAAAGTAAGCCGACAAGAGGATGTGAAGCCTATTCAGATGAGTATTTATGAGGCCCCGTCTTATTGTTATAATATAGAGGAAGAAGAAAGAGATGATCATCCTTGGTCTCAGGATATATTGCGGTATGTGAGAAATCGTGAGTATCCAGATCAAGCCATGGAGAATGACAAAAGAACGTTGAGAAGGCTCGCTTGCGGTTTTGTATTTGATGGAGAGATTTTGTACAAAAGAAAGAAGGATCAAGTATTGTTGAGATGCGTGGATGCCGTAAAGTCGAAGAAAATCTTGGAAGAAGTGCACGAAGGTATTTGTGGGACGCACGCCAATGGATTCACAATGGCCAGACAAATTATGTGGTTTGGATATTATTGGCCTACCATGGAAGGGGACTGCATCAGTTATGCTAAGAAATGTGACAAATGTCAAATTTATGGTGATAAGATTCATGTACCTCCCTTGCCCTTGCATGTTATGACTTCTCCATGGCCATTTTCCATGTGGGGCATGGATGTCATAGGGCCAATTTCACCTAAGGCTTCAAATGGGCACTGTTTCATTTTTGTAGTCATTGATTATTTTACCAAGTGGGTGGAAGCTGCTTCGTACGCCAACGTAACTAAATCGGCAGTCAGTAGATTCTTAAAGAAGGAAATTATATGTCGATATGGAATGCCTGAGAAAATCATATCCGATAATGCACTAAATTTGAACAATAGTACAATAGCAGAGGTCTGTAGTCAGTTTAAAATCAGACATCATAACTCGTCACCATATCGTCCGAAGATGAATGAGGCAGTGGAAGCAGCTAATAAAAATATTAAGAAGATTGTGGGGAAAATGACCGAAATGTACAAAGATTGGCATGAAAAGTTGTCATTCGCTCTTTATGCTTATCGAACATCTGTCAGAACTTCTACTGGGGCAACACCGTTCTCATTGGTCTATGGGATGGAAGCAATTCTGCCCATTGAAGTGGAAATACCTTCTCTTCGAGTTTTGTCAGAATTAAAGTTAGATGAAGCAGAATGGATAGAGTCTCGATATGATCAGTTGAACTTGATTGAGGAAAAGAGGCTAAAGGCTATTCAGCATGGACAGATGTATCAAAAGAGAATGATGCGGGCTTATGAAAAAAAGGTTCGCCCAAGAGAGTTTCATGAGGGAGATTTGGTTTTGAAAAAGATTCTTCCCATACAAAAAGATTTCAGAGGTAAATGGATGCCGAATTGGGAGGGGCCCTATGTGGTGAAGAAAGCTTTCTCTGGTGGTGCATTAATACTAGCCGAAATGGATGGAAAGAATTTATCTAATCCAGTGAACTCGGATGCAGTCAAAAAGTACTACACTTGACAAGGGAGGGAAGCCAAAGTGAAAACCCGCAAAGGGCGCTTTGAGACTTTAAAAAAAATGGGGGGCAAAGTGAAAACCCGCAAAGGGCACTTTGATACTCAAATAAAAATGGAAAGGGCCAAAGTGAAAACTCGCAGAGGACGCTTTGAGACCCCATAATAAAAAAGAAAAAAAGAGAAAAATGATAGGCCAAGGTGAAAACCCGCAAAGGGCGCCTTGTGACCAAAGGGGATTTGAGTTGAAAACCCGAAAAGGGCGGCTCAAATATGGATCCAAAGTGAGGAGGCTGTGATCTTGATATACTTGAATTAACCATGAAGGGAATATGTTGCATCTTAGGGCATTGACAAAGTACTTCTGATCTCTTAAACACATGTTGAGTTTGAATTGGTCTTCAAGAAGTTTTTACGGAGAAGCTCAGGTTACGATAACAAGGGTACCTAGTCTTCATTTTCAGTAAATTAGTTATCTTTATCCTTTCTTTTTCAAGATATACATTCCTAAATTAATGGCCATTGTTGTTCTTTTGATAATTTACTTTGAATTCAAGGCTAATTTCCATTCTTGTTCATTAATCACAATTTGATTGCAAGCATGTTGCATTGACATAATGATGAATGAACTAGTGATGTTTTTACAATAGAAGTTTTGCATATTATTCTAGGAGTTTCTAAGTAATACAAGAATCTGAAGTGAGATAATTGTTTAGAATACGCTCAAGTTCAAGGATATATTTGGATAAATCACTTTTTTTAGATCTCTGTCCAAATGATAATGGAGCAAACAGGCAGGATATAGTATTGATGATGCAATTTTATTCTCGAGAAAAATGAAATGACGTTCATACAGAGAGCAGAAATGCACATTTGGCTATAGCACCTGAGAAGTGAGGTAGTAGATTAAATAAAAGGAAATTCAACTATGAGTTACAATGTTTTGTCTCAAAAGCAGTAGTAGAAGGGATGTTGGAATTACAGTGGGGCAAGCTCGCCAGACGAGATAGGTTGTTTCTTTGGGATACTTCTTCAAGAAGATGGTTGAGCAAATGCGTCAGTAACAGTATTAATGAACAACGAGTGACGATACCCTAATTTGTTAAAATGGAATCATCCTCATTTTTGCATATATTATTC
The DNA here is from genome assembly GCF_007990345.1 of Gossypium hirsutum. NCBI lineage: Eukaryota > Viridiplantae > Streptophyta > Magnoliopsida > Malvales > Malvaceae > Gossypium > Gossypium hirsutum. The sequence continues at coordinate 33,893,127 of NC_053424.1, forward strand.
ATACCACATTTAGTTAGGAGCATTGGGTTATTTCGATCATAGCATCCTAATTATTTGGCCTAAGCATGTGCATGTAAAATGGAGTCTACAGGATAAGTCCCCCGGAGGGCAATGTAGCAACATTGGTAAAGATTGAAGATCTTATTTCCCTGAAGTTGCAGTGGAATAAATCCTCGCAGATAGAATCTTATCTTCATGTATCGGCAATGGAGAATATTTCACCACCAAGCCATATCTCTCTGAGGTAGCAAGAGAGCAGGTTGAAGAATGAGTCTTATCTTCCTGAGGTAGCAAGGAAGCAGATTGAGAATTGAAGATTTTATCTCCCTGAAGTTGCAGCGGAGCAGATCTTCGCAGATGGAATCTTATCTCCATGTATCGGCAAGTGAGCAGATTTCACCACCAAGCCTTATCTCTCTGAGGTAGCAAGAGAGCAGGTTGAAGAATGAATTTTATCTTCCTGAGGTAGCAAGGAAGCAGATTGAGAATTGAAGATTTTATCTCCCTGAAGTTGCAGCGGAGCAGATCTTCGCAGATGGAATCTTATCTCCATGTATCGGCAAGGGAGCAGATTTCACCACCAAGCCTTATCTCTCCAAGGTAGCAAGAGAACAGGTTGAAGAATGAATTTTATCTTCCTGAGGTAGCAAGGAAGCAGATTGAGAATTGAAGATTTTATCTCCCTGAAGTTAAAGCGGAGCAGATCTTCGCAGATGGAATCTTATCTCCATGTATAGGCAAGGGAGCAGATTTCACCACCAAGCCTTATCTCTCCGAGGTAGCAAGAGAACAGGTTCAAGAATGAATTTTATCTTCCTGAGGTAGCAAGGAAGTAGATTGAGAATTGAAGATTTTATCTCCCTGAAGATGCAGCGGAGCAGATCTTCGCAGATGGAATCTTATCTCCATGTATCGGTAATGGAGCAGATTTAATCTCGTCTTCCTAAAGGTGTTTGGAAAAGAGAAGTACCAAAAAGCCAAGAAGTTAAAATTCAATAAGACAAGCAAAATTGGTTTTTTTGAAGTCTTTGCTCTATTCCCGTTACACGCCAATGAGCAAATATGGGCAGCTGTAGTCAACCAATTTTGCCCGGGCCCATTTAACTTATGTAAATAAACCCAAATAAATTAAAATATTTATGATCATCATCAGACCCAAAATAATAAAAAGTAACCCAAACACATTATTACCCTAAAAACCTTTACATAAAATTAAAAGCCCAATCCTAATAAACCTAAAGTCTAGCCCAAATCTAAAAGAGCCCAGCAGAAAAGGGAATTTCAGCAGCAGCTCCTGGAATATACTAGAAGTGCACCAGAGAGACGGTTTCTCACAGCTTTCACGAGGGAATTTCTTCGTACAGTCGGTGCATCATACCTGCAAAAGAATATACGAGAGAATGTACAGCCAAATGATAGAGGGAAAATGTATTTTTATTTTTCATTTTTTCTGTAAATTCAGGCTTTAAAAAGCCTCATTTTGTACTCCAAAGATTACACACAGAGAATACTGTACGCATACTACACATTCATAAATCAAGCAAAAAGTTTTGAAAGGTGATTTTCCAGTTTTTTTTTTCTTCTCTTCATTTCTCTTTTAATTAGTTTGAGGATTAGGCGCTAAGAGGAGCTCTCGATACCAATGATAGCCCAAACATCACAGACATGCGTAGATGTGGGTGAGGATTGAGCAATACTAAAATTTTGTTTAAATCCTTGGAGTTTATTTCATTTTTTTCTTAAAATAATATCATAAGATTCGTTTTTTTTTAAAAAAAAGGAAGAGTAAAAGGTAGCAATATTATTGGATTTCTAAAATTGGGATCTCCGTTGATAAAACCCGATCATCATCCGCACTATTAGCCATCAAACTGATGAAGGTTAGTGGTTGCGCAATGAAAGGAGCCTTCACAGAACAGGATTTTTGTTTTTTTATCTGAATTTTGGAAAGAAAGCAAAGAAGGAGAAGAGAAAGATACTTACTAAGTCTTTTTTAAAAACTTGTTCAACTGCCTTCAATGAGGAGAATGGGTACTCTTTACATGCAGATGGTCCCCAAAACAATGGTGATTCGAATGCTAAAAAGAAACCCTAAAAAATTAGTTCCCAGGCTGTGATTTTTGGCTGTAAAAGGGGCTGTGTTTTGGGGATGATGCAGAAAAAAATGGTTTAAATGCCTTAATTTTTTGAAACAGTGCCGTGTAAAACAAAAGGGGGGGAAGGGTCCGCGCATTCGCCCAATTGGAGACCCGACTCTATCCAGATGCGCCAAGGATGGAATATTTACGCAGCAGGCCCCTTCTCTTTGCGCTGCATAAAGATCTGCTCCCCTTTGCGCCTAAATTGCTTTATTCTCTGTTTTTAAATTGTTCCTCAGATTTGTATGTTTTGGCATTTTAGTCCCTGTCTTCATGCAATGTTTTAAGATTAGGAATAATTTCAAACATGGTCCCTGTGAAATCAAGTGTGTCATATATGAGTCCTTATTTCATTATTAATAGTTTATTTATTTATGCCAATTGTCCTTCTTAGTTTATTTTGATTGCTATTAAGTAATTTGCTAAATTTATGTTATAGTTTTAAATTTGATTTCATTTGCCTGTACCTGTTGAATTACTTTGTTGATATATTTATTCTTTTTCTTTCTTGTCATTTATATTATTTGTAATGTACATGTTAATTGTGTTATTTGTATTTTTAGTTATTTATTTGTTGTAATTTGGGGTACTTGAATTTCCATACGGTTGTACATTATTTTATGTAATGTTTTTATGTGTTATTATACATGTATATACTTCATAATAATTGGTTTTATTCCATGAACATTATCAATATTAAATTATTATACATATATTTAACTATTTTTTGTCCACATGATATATATGTATTTGTTTTCTAAAATAAAATCACATGTTATATACATTAAATAAATTTTAACTATACATATACAAAAATTATTAGTATATATAATTTAAATACATTTTTAAAATAAAAAAGGGTTTCGACAGCTTGGCGACTCCACTGGGGACTGAACAAAGAGAGTCAGGCCATAAAATTGATTGTTTGCTGTCCTTTTAATTGAAAATTTGTTTTGAAAAAAATATGATCCTTTTAATTGCATTTGCTTGTGTGATGGTTGTGTTTCGAGTCTTGTCTAATAAATATGGCATTACATTGCATGACCGTTGTGGTTATACCTATTAAGTGGGAGTAAGAAACTATGCTTTCGTGAGGTTTTCACCTTCATATGGGCTAGTGGATTACTTCCGGGATACATCCGTACCTATGATTCCGTGAGATTTTCATCTCCGTGTGGTCATAGGGAAATGTATTCCCCTGAACCGAACTCAATCTATATGAGCCTATAATGGGTGAGGATTGAGGAATCTGCTGGTTCGGGTACCTTTACTCTAGAATCGAGCTTTATATAGTGAACCTTAAGAACTATCCTTAGGTAGAGCCGCGTTGAACCTTAGTTATTACCCATTTGTGTCTTATGATTATTTTTGTTGTTACACTTGTGTTTTATTGCGCATATTTGATACTAACTTGTGCTTTGTTTTGATTGCGTTTTGCATGACATTGCATACTAAATGAGGTGTTGGTTCGTATTCGATTGCTAAGTTAGAAAGTTTAACATGAAGAATGAATTTCTTAGTAAAGTTGAGGACAATGCGGCCGTCTGTGCATGGCCGAGAAGTTACAAACTGAGAAAGAGGATAGCCTGACAGAAAGATATACATCAGAGTTGCAGGATTTTACCCGCATCATTGTGGCACAGAATGAGCTGCAGGAGTTGAAGGATATATGGACTAGTTGGGATGAGGGCACTAAACAGTTGTTCTACCAGAGTTATGGTGATATACCGTACTTGCTCGATGTTAAGGTGGATAAGCGTTTGTTTCGAGGTATGGCTCAATTTTGGAATGCTACTTATAATTGTTTCACATTTGGAGAAGTAGATTTGGTTCCTACCTTAGAAGAATACACTACTTTGTTGAGGAGCCCAAAGGCTCAAGTCAGGAAAATTTATGCTAAGCTTACTAATAGTCAAACTTTTGCGAAGAGGTTGGTGAATATTTCGGGGATGAGTGAATCTTGGGTCACTGCTCGAATTCAACAGAAGGGGGATAGTAAGTGTATTCCTTGGGAAAATTTGAGAGATCTGATTTTGACGCACCCAGATGAGAAGAAAAGGGTTGAAATTTTTGCCTTAAGCATCTATGGGTTGGTGATTTTCCCTAGGGCTTTAAGACATGTTGATGAGGCAGTAACTGATTTATTTGATCGTCTCGGGAAAGGAGTCACACCTGTACCTGTAATATTAGCCGAGACATTTAGATCTTTGAGCATGTGCCGGACGGCAGGGGAAAGTCGATTTATTGGCTGTGCACAATAGTTAATGGTATAGTTTCACGGGCATTTTTGGAAAGTAGATAAGGTATCGTATCGGGTTTTCTCCGAAGGTTACTCCTCGTTAAAAGAAGAAATAGTAATGCAAAGGAGAAAATATTTCGGAAGAGAAATGGATGGAAATTCTCCAAAATCTCAAGGAAGATGATGTAGAGTGGAGGGCTTTCTAGATGGTTCCCGATGAAATCTTGTATCGATGTGGAGACTATAATTGGGTGCCATTATTAGGAATCTGGAGAGCTACTGGATATACTCATTTACTTGCATTAAGGCAGTATAAGTCGAGGTAGTTCATACCTACGACGCACGGGTTAACTCAGTGTGAACTTCCATATAAAGGAGACCATTATAGGAAGAAGGTTCGAGAATTGTCTGATGCTTGGAGGCAGATGCACCAGATGAAAAGGCTGACTGTTGGTTCTATGGTAACCCCCGAATATAATGGATGGTTTAGGAAAAGGGTCAATGATAATATTCCTAGACCAAGTTCAGAAAGTGCTCGGGCAACTGAGGAACGGTTACAAATTGCCCCGTCGAAGTGAAAAATTATAAAGCAGGATTTTGAGAAGAAGAGTTTTGAGTTCGGGAAGAAGATTAAGCAGTTGGAAGAAGAAAGGATGCACTTGAAGTTAGAAGTGGAGATTCAAAAGTCAGAGGCAGAAAAGTTACAGAAAATGAAGGGTAAAGTTGAGGAAGATTTGGAAAGTTTGAAAACAGATTATAAGAAGCTGCGCTTATCAATGAGGACCACTGGGCTAGGAAAGACTTCGGAATAATGGCACCAGGAGGTTCGAGAAGAAAGGGCTAAGGCAGATCAATGGGAAAAGAAATATCAGGAGGCTCAAGCTCGAAATGAAGCCTTGGAAAGAAGTTTATCAGAGAGTAAGAATGAAAAAGATGAATTAAGAGCCAGAGTAGCCGAACTTGAGAGATCTTTGTGTTTATACCGGAATCGCAATTCTGTGACAGAGTTGAAAGCAAGCTTAAGTAAAATCGAGGAGATGAAAGGAAAAATAGAAGAACTAGAAACAACATTGCAGAATTGTGAAATGGGGATTGATTTCTTGTAGGCAAACGAGGAGTAATGGAAGAATCAACTTCATTACTCTCAAGAACAAGTGAGAAACAGGGACCACATCATGGGAGAAGCTGTAATGCAAATTCGAGAAGTAGCTGACTACTTGTAGTCCTTGGCAGTACAGGCAGACGTATTAAGTGTGAAGTATGAGCTGGAGTCAGACAGGGGACAGGAACTAGCTTCATTACTTAGGAAAATTAAAGCCCTGAGTGTTAGGGCGAAGTCATATTTGTAACTCAGTTTTATGTAAAAAGTTTTATTTTCTAGTGAAATTTTCTAAAAGGAATTGAATCAGAATTGATGCCTCCTTTGCATTCATGCATTTGCATTACATTACATCATATGCATTAAAAATTATAATAAGATTCTAATTAATTAAAAATTATTTCAGTAATGTGGAAATCAACCAAAATACACCAAATACGCATCCCTACGGTATGAGGAAAAAGACTAAGTCAATGGACAAAAGATTGGAAAAGTTAGAACAAATACAAAAGGATATGCAAGAGTAAATGCAGTTACAGATGCAAGAACGGCTTGATAAGATGCAGCAAGAGATGAAAGAACAGATGATGGAGACCCAAAGAGAGATGATGAGTCAGTTGTCCCAATTGCTAATGGGAAGAATGGATAAGGGAAAAGGTCCAATGATAATATGGGAGAAAGTAATGAAGACCCCCACTATCCTCCTGGCTTCACTCCTGTTCATATGCAGACACAACCAGAAATTAATTTGCAGAAGCCATCTGTTACAATCAGGCCTCAGCAGTTCCAAGCTGGGGTTTCGGTTCCCATGAATTTTTAAGCTAGTTCAGGTTATAATCCTAGTAATAACTCACATAATCCAATAGTCCCTGATGTGGATGAAATTGCAAAAGAAGAAAGAGCAAAGGCAGAATCGCCAAGGCAGTTAGAAGAACGGTGCAAATGGCTGGAAGAAAAGGTCAGAGCAATGGAGGTTGGTGATAGACACCCTGAGATTGATGCAAAGGATCTGAGTTTGGTCCCAGACTTAGTACTGCCATACAAGTTCAGGATGTCAGAATTTGAGAAATACAATGGAACGAGCTATCCTGAAGCTCATATCACTATGTTTTGCAGAATAATGATAGGGTATGTTCATAATGATCAATTGCTGATTCATTGCTTCCAAGATAGCTTGGCGGGAGCAGCTGCTAAATGGTACAATCAATTGAATCGAAACAAAATTAGTTCATGGAGAGACTTAGCACAAGCATTCATGAAGCAATACAATCATGTGACAGATATAATTCTCGATAGAATTACTCTGCAGAATATGGAGAAGAAGCCGAATGAAAGTTTTAAGCAGTATGCACAGAGGTGGAGGGAAATGGCTATTCAGGTTCAGCCACCGCTTTTGGAAAAAGAAACCACGATGCTCTTCATTAATACTTTAAAGGCCCCGTTTATAACACATATGCTAGGAAGTGCCACGAGAAGCTTTGCGGATGTGGTCATGACCGGAGAAATGATTAAAAATGCCATAAAAAATGGAAGGATAGACGCGAGAGAAAGTGCTAAAAAGTCTATGCCACGGAAGAAAGAGAATGAGGTGAACAATGCGAACTGGGATATTCAAAGTCTATTACTGTGAGTCAACCAAAAGCAACAACTGCTGGTCAGGGTTCATCATGGCAAGAGTCAGGGACCAGGCAGAATAATGAGAAGATTCAATTTAGACCAATTCCTATGATGTACAAAGAATTATATCAAAGTTTGTTCGATCCACATGTAGTGGCACCTTTTTACTTGAAGCCAATACAGCCTCCGTTCCCTAAATGGTACGATGCTAATGCCTAATGTGAGTGTCACGCAGGAATTGTGGGTCATTCGATAGAAAATTGCACCACTTTCAAGAAACAGGTTGAGAGGTTTATCCAAATGGGCATTGTAAAATTCGATAATGCACCCAGTACTGAAAATCCAATGCCTAATCATACTGATGGCGGGGTAAATGCGATAGATGGAGGATTTGGAAAAAGGACCAAGAGGGATGTTTCGGAAGTAAAAACTCCTTTAAGACGAGTTTGGAAGGAGATGGCAAGAAGAGGATTGGTTATTTCAAAAACAGAAAGAGATGATAATGGGATAGAGAATTATTGTGAGTTCCATCATGAAGAAGGATACAGAATTTAGGAATGTGAAGAATTCAGAGCTGTAATTCAGAGCCAAATGGACAGCAAGGAAATAGAGTTTTATGAGGAGATCAATGAGGAGGAATATATATGTGCGTCAGAGTCCACATCAAGTCCAAAAGTCAATTATCCTGTGGTTATTATCTCGCATCCTAAGAATGAAGCAGGAGTTCAAATGGCACCGAAGATTATAATTCAGAAGCCCGTAGTTTTTTCTTACAAGGATAATGAGCAGGTCCCTTGGAACTATGATTGTAATGTGACTATACCGGGAAAGGAGAATTTAGCTAGCCCGTCAAAGGAGGATCAAAATTTAGGGTCTCATACACGCAGTGGAAGGCGATATGATACCCAAACAGAACTGGTGGAAGAAAGAGAGATGCTGGTTGAGCAAAAGAAAGGAAAAGCAGTCGAACTTGATATACCTGTTAACGAACCAGTGAAAGAAGAAGAAGCTAAAGAATTCTTGAAATTTCTGAAACATAGCAAGTACAGTGTAGTGGAACAGTTACGTAAACAGTCGGCCCGCATATCTATATTGGCTCTACTCCTGAGTTCAGAAGTGCATCGGAGTGCATTGATGAAGGTGCTAAATGAGATATATGTAACCAACGATATTTCTGTCAGTAAGCTGGATCGGTTGGTTAACAACATAAGTGCAGACAACTTTATCTTTTTCAATGATGACTAGATTCTGCTAGGAGGGATGGGATCTGCTAAAGCTTTGCATATAACTACCAGGTGTAAAGGGTATACGCTGCCAGGGGTATTGGTAGATAACGGTTCAGCATTGAATGTGTTACCTTTGTCCACACTGAACAAGTTACCTGTGGATAGTTCTCATATGAAAGGATGTCAGAACATAGTACGAGCATTTGATGGCACAGAGAGGAGAGTCATCGGAGAATTGAGGTACCCTTGTTGATTGGACCAACCACGTATAAGGTAGATTTTCTAGTAATGGATATTAAGCCCTCTTACAACTTCCTGTTGGGAAGGCCTTGGATACATTCGGCAGGGGTAGCACCTTCATCGTTACATCAAAAGCTAAAGCTGGTATCAGAAGGGCGGTTGGTAACGATAAACACTGAAGAAGATATTATTGCGGCCGTAAACAGTGATGCGCCATATGTAGAAACAGATGAGGAAGCTATTGAGTGTTCTTTCCAGTCTTTGGAGTTTGTGAATGCAACATTCATTACTGAGGGAAGTAGAATTCTGGAACCAAAAATGTCCAAAAATATGATGATGGGTTTGCAGTTGACGGTAGGCCGAGGAGCTATGCCAGGAAAGGGGCTTGGAAGATGCATTCAAGGAAGAATTGCAGTGCCAATGTTAAAAGACAAACAGGATCGCTTTGGATTAGAGTTCAAGCCAGATGCAAAGCGAAGGAAAAAGGAGCTAGAAAGAAGACAAGAAAGAAGAAGAGCTCGAATGAGTGGTGGGGAAATCAAGTGGGAGCCCATGATAATTCCTCATATCTCCAAAATGTTTGTATCAGGTGGCATTATTTATCCTGAACGGGGGATGTTGGAGAAAGAAAACATGGAAGAAGCATTGGGAGATGTGTACATTAATGCCATATTTGAAGAGGCAATTAAAGAGGGGATTTTGTCAAATATTCGTCCATATAAGCCTGGAAGTGTTCTAAACAATTGGACTGCAGAAGATCTTCTTGTAATTTTTAGAGCTTACTCAGAGTAATGTTCAAAACAAACTTTTTGTTTTAAGCCTAGAAACAATAAAGATTTCTTTATGAAATAGGCTCATGTTCAAACATCATTATTTCAATGAAGTACATTTTTTGCTATCATTTTGAGTAAATGTTATTCTTTTCACAAGCAATTGTGTTATCTAAATAATTATCTTAATTCTTTATTCAATTCATAAACATATTATACAAAGCAATAAATACCAAATTCATTCATTCTTTGTATATTTTTTGTACCTTTAATAGGTCCCTAGATATCAATGTCATGAGCGACGTTGTTACACACTCAGAATAACTATTTGAGCGAGACATGTGTTTAGAGGGATCTCAGGACTTTGAAGATGACAGAGACTGTGATTTATCTCCAGATTTGTTAAGGATGGTAGAATAAGAGGAAAAGCAAATTTTCCTCACAAAGAAACCGTAGATATGATGACTTTGGAGGAGGGGAAAGTTGTAAAAATTGGAACATGCATAGCTGAAGAGACAAAACGAGACCTTGTTGGGTTACTTCAGGAATTCAAAGATGTTTTTGCATGGTCATACCAGGATATGCTTGGTTTATGTCCTGATATTGCAGTACATTGCCTTCCAATAAGAGAAGATTGCAAGCAGTACAATAGAAGCTTCGACGAATGAGGCCAGATATTGTCTTAAAGATCAAGGAAAAAGTTAAAAAGCAGTTTGATGCGGGATTCCTTCAGGTGATCAAGTACTCAGAATGGGTAGCTAATGTGGTGCCAGTTCCCAAGAAGGACAGCAAGGTGCGAATGTGTCTAGATTATAGAGATCTAAATAAAGCGAGCCCAAAGGACAACTTCCCTTGCCTCACATTAATACACTAGTGGATAATACGGCTGGTTACTCGTTGTTTTCCTTTATGGATGGTTTCTCGGGGTATAATCAGATCAAGATGCATCCTGAAGATATGGGAAAGACTACTTTTATAACCTTGTGGGGCACGTTTTGTTACAAAGTGATGCCATTTGGATTGAAGAATGCTGGAGCAACATATCAGGGAGCCATGGTGACTTTATTTCATGATATGATGCACAAAGAAATCGAAGTATATGTTGACGATATGATAACCAAATCTCAAACTGAAAAGGAGCACATCCAGGTGTTGAGAAAGTTGTTCATGAGATTGAGGAAATTTCAGTTAAAGCTTAATCCAACAAAGTGTACTTTTGGGGTTAGATCCGAAAAGCTATTGGGTTTTGTGGTCAGTGAGAAGGGAATTAAGATTGATTCAGACAAGGTTCGGGCTATACAGGAGTTGTCTCCACCATGTACCCAAAAGAAGTTCGGAGTTTCCTTGGAAGATTAAATTACATTGCGCGGTTTATTTCTCAATTAACGGAGAAGTGTGACCCTATATTCCGTCTTCTTAAAAAGCATAACCCAGGGGAATGGGATGATGAATGTCAAAAGGCTTTTGATAAAGTTAAAGAATATTTGTCAAGTCCTCCAGTATTATCACCCCCAAGTTCAGACAGGCCGTTGATATTGTATTTGACCGTGTTTGGTAATTCAATGGGATGTGTACTTGGTCAACATGACGAATCAAGAAGAAAAGAAAAGGCGATATATTACCTCAGTATGAAATTCACTGAGTGTGAGTTGAGATATTCGCCAATTGAAAAATTGTGTTGTGCTTTCGTTTGGACAACACGAAGATTGAGGCAATATATGTTGTATCATACAACCTGGCTAATTTCAAAACTGGATCCTTTAAAGTATATGATTGAGTCAAATGCCTTGAACGGAAGGATGGCTAAGTGGCAAAATTTGCTTTTTGAATTTGACATAATTTACATGAGTCGAAAAGTTGTAAAGGGAAGTGTAATAGCAAATTTTCTGGCTAGCCGAGCTTTAGAAGATTATGAGCCCTTAAATTTTGACTTTCCTAATGAAGAGATAGTGTATGTAGCAGCTACTGAAGAAGATAATACAAAAGGTCACTGTTGGAAATTGAATTTTGACAGAGCCCCAAATGCTGTGGGTAATGGAGTTGGGGCAGTTCTGGTATCCCCAGATGGAGATCATTATCCATTCACATGTATATTGGATTTTGATTGTACAAATAATATGGCAGAATATGAAGCATGTATCATGGGACTCAGAGCAGCTATAGAACGCAGGGTCAAATTGTTGGAAGTATATGGAGATTCTGCATTGGTAATTTATCAACTTCGAGGTGAATGAGAAACAAGAGATTCTAAGCTAATCAATTATAGAAGGCTGGTGTTGGGGTTAGTTGAGGAGTTTGATGATATTATTTTCAATTATCTCCCGCGCGAAGAAATTAGATGGCAGATGCTTTGGCTACTTTGGCTTCCATGATTAAAGTAAGCCGACAAGAGGATGTGAAGCCTATTCAGATGAGTATTTATGAGGCCTCGTCTTATTGTTATAATATAGAGGAAGAAGAAAGAGATGATCATCCTTGGTCTCAGGATATATTGCGGTATGTGAGAAATCGTGAGTATCCAGATCAAGCCACGGAGAATGACAAAAGAACGTTGAGAAGGTTCGCTTGCGATTATGTGTTTGATGGAGAGATTTTGTACAAAAGAAAGAAGGATCAAGTATTGTTGAGATGCGTGGATGCCGTAGAGTCGAAGAAAATCTTGGAAGAAGTGCACGAAGGTATTTGTGGGACGCACGCCAATGGATTCACAATGGCCAGACAAATTATGCGGTTTGGATATTATTGGCCTACCATGGAAGGGGACTGCATCAGTTATGCTAAGAAATGTGACAAATGTCAAATTTATGGTGATAAGATTCATGTACCTCCCTTGCCCTTGCATGTTATGACTTCTCCATGGCCATTTTCCATGTGGGGCATGGATGTCATAGGGCCAATTTCACCTAAGGCTTCAAATGGCACTGTTTCATTTTTGTAGTCATTGATTATTTTACCAAGTGGGTGGAAGCTGCTTCGTACGCCAACGTAACTAAATCGGCAGTCAGTAGATTCTTAAAGAAGGAAATTATATGTCGATATGGAATGTCTGAGAAAATCATATCCGATAATGCACTAAATTTGAACAATAGTACAATAGCAGAGGTCTATAGTCAGTTTAGAATCAGACATCATAACTCGTCACCATATCGTCCGAAGATGAATGAGGCAGTGGAAGCAGCTAATAAAAATATTAAGAAGATTGTGGGGAAAATGACCGAAATGTACAAGATTGGCATGAAAGTTGTCATTCGCTCTTTATGCTTATCGAACATCTGTCAGAACTTCTACTGGGGCAACACCGTTCTCATTGGTCATGGAATGGAAGCAGTTCTGCCCATTGAAGTGGAAATACCTTCTCTTCGAGTTTTGTCAAATTAAAGTTAGATGAAGCAGAATGGATACAGTCTCGATATTATCAGTTGAACTAGATTTAGGAAAAGAGGCTAAAGGCTATTCAGCATGGACAGATATATCAAAAGAGAATGATGTGGGCTTATGAAAAAAAGGTTCGCCCAAGAAGTTTCATGAGGGAGATTGGTTTTGAAAAAGATTCTTCCATACAAAAGATTCAGAGGTAAATGGATGCCGAATTGGAGGGCCTATGTGGTGAAGAAGCTTTCTCTGGTGCATTAATACTACGAAATGGAAAGATTATCTAATCAGTGAACTCGATGCAGTCAAAAGTACTACACTGACAAGGGAGGAAAATGAAACCAAAGTGAAAAACTACCGCAAAGGGCATTGTCCTAATGGAGACTAGCTTTACCATAAAAAAAGGGAATGATTGAGTTGAAAACCCGGAAAAGGGCGGCTCAATATGGATCCAAAGTGAGGAGGCTGTGATCTTGATATACTTGAATAACCATGAAGGGAATATGTTGCATCTTAGGCATTGACAAAGTGCTTTGATCCTTAAACACATGTTAGTTTGAATTGTCTTCAGAAGTTTTTACGGAGAAGCTCAGGTACGATAACGGGTCCTAGTCTCATTTTCAGTAAATTAGTTATCTTTATCCTTTCTTTTTCAGATATACATTCCTAATTAATGGCCATTGTTGTTCTTTTGATAATTTACTTTGAATTCAAGGCTAATTTCCATTCTTGTTCATTAATCACAATTTGATTGCAAGCATGTTGCATTGACATAAATGAGAATGACTAGTGATGTTTTTACAATAGAAGTTTGCATATTATTCTAGAGTTTCTAAGTAATACAAGATCTGAAGTGGATAATGTTTAGAATACGCTCAAGTTCAAGGATATATTTGGATAAATCACTTTTTTTAGTATCTCTGTCCAAATGACTAATGGAGCAACAGAGCAGGATTAGTATTGATGATGCAATTTTATTCTCCGAGAAATGAAATGCGTATTACGAGAGCAGAAATGCACATTGGCTATAGCACTGAGAGTGAGGTAGTAGATTAAAATAAAGAATTCAACTATGAGTTACAATGTTTTGTCTCAAAAGAGTGTGGGGTGTTGGAATTCAGTGGGCAGCTCGCTAGACGAGATGGGTTTTTTTTTTTTTTTTTCCTTTTGGGTGAATACTTTTTTCTTTTTTTGCTAGAAGGGGATGGTTTTGGTTTTTTTGTACGGGCAATGGTCAGTAAGGGCAATGTAGCAACATTGGTAAAGATTGAAGATCTTATTTCCCTGAAGTTGCAGTGAATAATCCTCGCAGATGGAATCTTATCTTCATGTATCGGCAATGGAGAATATTTCACCACCAAGCCCTATCTCTCTGAGGTAGCAAGAGAGCAGGTTGAAGAATGAGTCTTATCTTCCTGAGGTAGCAAGGAAGCAGATTGAGAATTGAAGATTTTATCTCCCTGAAGTTGCAGCGGAGCAGATCTTCGCAGATGGAATCTTATCTCCATGTATCGGCAAGTGAGCAGATTTCACCACCAAGCCTTATCTCTCTGAGGTAGCAAGAGAGCAGGTTGAAGAATGAATTTTATCTTCCTGAGTAGCAAGGAAGCAGATTGAGAATTGAAGATTTTATCTCCCTGAAGTTGCAGCGGAGCAGATCTTCGCAATGGAATCTTATCTCCATGTATCGCAAGGGAGCAGATTTCACCACCAAGCCTTATCTCTCCAAGGTAGCAAGAGAACAGGTTGAAGAATGAATTTTATCTTCCTGAGGTAGCAAGGAAGCAGATTGAGAATTGAAGATTTTATCTCCCTGAAGTTGCAGCGGAGCAGATCTTCGCAGATGGAATCTTATCTCCATGTATCGGCAAGGGAGCAGATTTCACCACCAAGCCTTATCTCTCCGAGGTAGCAAGAGAACAGGTTGAAGAATGAATTTTATCTTCCTGAGGTAGCAAGGAAGCAGATTGAGAATTGAAGATTTTATCTCCCTGAAGATGCAGCGGAGCAGATCTTCGC